>NC_068414.1:17329831-17549831 GCF_023724105.1 Carassius gibelio
GACATAAAGGCCTGGATGGCTCTGAACTTTTTACATTTTAATGATAAAAAAAACAGAAGTGATGGTTTTTGAAGGCACCACTGACACCCCGCTAGTATCACAAACCTAGGATTAAAGTGGACCCTGAGCTTAAATTTTACAGTCAGATCAAAGCTGTTGTCAAATCAAGCTTCTTTCATTTGAGGCAGCTGGCCAAAATAAAGGCAATTCTGTCAAGACAACATTTTGAAACTGTAATCCACGCCTTTGTAACTACACGGCTGGACTACTGTAATTCACGATATGTGAGGGTTAGTGGGTCCTCCATCACCCGTCTCCGGATGATACAAAATGCAGCATCACGTCTTTTAACAGGCACACGTAAACATGAGCACATTTCCCCTATTTTAGCTTCATTACACTGGCTGCCTATTCAATTTAGGATCCATTTTAAAATTCTGTTATTTTCTTTTTAAATCACTAAATGGTCTTGTCCAGCCATACATCTCTGAGCTTCTACAATCTTATAAACCCGTCCGCTCTCTCAGATCTGATGATCAGCTGCTCCTGACTGTGCCTGAAACTAAGCGTAAGCTCAGAGGGGACCGTGCCTTTGCTCTGTCTGCCCCTAAACTATGGAATGATCTGCCTTTGCATGTTAAGCAGGCCTCTTCTTTATCTGTTTTTATAACCCTTCTTAAAACCCGTCTTTTCTCTTTGGCTTTTGACATCTAGTAAGATGCACTGTGGATACACTGTTAACATTGTTTACGCTTTTATCTGAATGTAAACAATGTATCCGTGTACATACGTTGCATATGTTGTTTATGTATGTGATTCAAAATGGTGCTATAGAGTGAAGTGGAAGAAATGAATGAGAAGGGTCTGTAGACTTGCACTTGCTCTCTCAGACATGCACTCTCAGACATTTGTGCTTCCGTTAGCGACGTCACTTGCAGTTTTTAATTTTTTTATTTTGTTCAATTTATTGATAACTTTTTGTTTGAATCTCAACATTTTACAACAGTAGCCAGGTGGTGAAGACAAGAAAAAAGAAACTAAATTACAATGTCAATTGCAATCGCTACTTGAACTCTCCGCTGTGACGTCACCTGTGACGGATACAATGGAGACAAGATGCTGTGGTGGTGATTAAACAATTAAAACTAAATTAGTAGGCCTACTACTATAATGTACAGGGTCCTGCAAGAAAAAGACAAGGCCGGCAAATCCGTGTCCACAGAACAGCATAGTATGAACGCAATGCACAGTCTTTCGTTAAGCGTTTTCCTCCGGTAGAAAAATCAAACACTTAATATGGCATAATGTATTAAGATACATTAAGTTCAATTAAAAGACCAAATTCGATATATAGTTATTATTTAATGTACTACAAGGCAAGCAGATGGCTATGAACACAATGCGCAAACTTTGTCCTCCCATACAACAAAACGCTTAATGTGGCCTCATGACAGACTAAGATGATAAAAACAATTCAGTAGGCCTAGCCTATATGTCTTGTTGTTTACTCAACGTATATACAGACCAGCAAATATGAACGTGCATTATGAAATGCATTAAGTGATTTTAAAAGGATCAGCTCCGTACAGGCAGGCGGACGAGTACAGATCGCAGTGCATTAAATTGTACATTAAACGTTTTCCTCCTATAGAAAATCATTATAAATAAAACACATAATGTAGCTTAATGGACAAAGACAGTGATATAAATGAGTTGTAGACAGTTTATTCTATACGGAAAAATGTTTAACGCGAAACTTTGCGTGTTGTGTTTATTCTGGCCTCAACTGCTTGTCTGTACATATTAGTTATGTATTTTAATAATGTAGAGAAGCATTTTGAGTTTGGCCTTTATCATCTTAGTCCATTATGCCACATTTTGCGGTATGTGAGGGAAATACTATATACATATTCATTAAAATAATGAACTGTATATTTAATTGGATATTTTAAAAGCATCTTAATACATAAAGCCATGTTAAGTGTTTATGTTTTTCTATGGAAGGAAAACGCTTAGCTAGAGACTTTGTGCAAATGTTCATATTCTGGTGTTCTGGCCACGGATTTGCCGGTCTTGTCTTTTTCTTGCAGGACCCTGCACGTTATAGTACTAAATTAGGTTTAATCGCTTAATCACCACCACAGCGTCTTGTCTCCATTGCAAACACGCACGAAGTGTCGCAGGTAGCAGAGAGTGCAAGTAGCGATTGCAAGTGACATTGTAATTTAGTTTTCTTTTTTCTTGTCTTCGTCACCTGGCTACTGTTACAAAATGTTGGGAAATTCAAACAAAAAGTAATAAAAAATTCAACAAAATAAAAAATAAAGACTGCAAGTGATGTCACTAGTGGAAGTGCAAGTGTCTGAGAGTGCAAGTGCAAGTCTGCAGCCACACCCTCTTGGAGATAATTGTAGAATAAAGTCTTAATTTTTTCTACTTTGGGCACAGAAAGTATTCTCGAAGCTTTATAACATAATGGTTGAACCACTGATGTCACATGGATTATTTTAACAATCTCCTTGCTATATTTCTGGACCTTGATCCTGGTAGTACCCTTGCTGTCTATGGGAGGGTCAGAGAGCTCTTGGATTGCATCAAGAATATCTTAATTTGTGTTCTGAAGATGAACGAAAGCCTTACATGTTTGGAACGACATGAGGGTGAGTAATTAATGACAGAATTTTCATTTTTGGACGAACTGTCCCTTTAAATGCAACAGCTGGCTGGTTTTAGCTCATCAAAAAAAGTTCTTAAAACCATAAAACTCCTATTTGGCACCCAGGTTCTATTGTAATTTCTGTGTAAATCCCTTAGCGTATAAGCAATAACAAATCAATAACAAGCCCCCTTTACACAGGTGCTTTCTGTAAATCTCCCACCACTGTCATGGAGCTGAGGCAACAGCCAGGAAATCCCGCCTGTCCAGTGGGTTAAGCCTTCCTCTCCCAGCATTGTATTATCACTCTCTCCCTCTCTTTGTCCTCTGCAGACTGGATTTCCTTCTGTACCACTGAACTTCACAGCCAGTGACACAATCGCAAATACACACAATCACACAAAACAATCACATATGATCAGAGGACACAAAATACAAACACACAATTCACACACAAGCTGTAAAATAATGTTTCAATCATTCATGAGAAATATTAAAAAGTGTTATTTACTCACCTTTATATTGTTCCAAAACTTCCTTCTTTCTGTGGAACACAAAATGATATATTTTGAAGTATGTTCATGCTTCACTTTTCCATACAGAAAAATAATAGGGATCAAAAGCTGGCATAGAGATTCTTCAACAACTTTTATTTTTTGTTGTTCCACTGAGAAAATAGAGCTGCAATGAAGAATTTTAATTATTGAGTGTATCCCTTAAAGATATAAACTTCAGTAAAGGTACAGACAGTAAAATAGTCAACACTAATACATTGTGATCTTTGGTTGCACATATGCAGTCCAGCCAAACCCCAGCAAGCACTAGACGGGTGCTCTAGTGCCACAGCTTTAGCCCTAATGAGACTCACATAGTTTCAGTGCACACTCATTACTCTGTCACAAGAATCATGGAAAAAGTACATCTTGGCAAGCATCCCCGTTTTTTCTTTATCTCCTTCATCAAGCCAAGGCTCCAGAATGAAACGCATGGAGAGTTTCAATTAGACATTCTGGCCTGTGATGAACACTTTGATTTAGAGGCTTCCGTGCCTTCATGCCTCTGTCTGTAATAAGGTACTGACGTGCCAAGCTCCCAGAGCATCACAGATTTAACACTTTAATATTAGCACTCAAATAATTCTCCAGTCTTCCAGTGGCTGGTCAAATTAGGTTCACAGTTTCCCAAACAGTCCATCTTGAATAATCCATCCTTATTAAAGTAGAAGTGTGTTGTTTTTTTGTAGATGTGAAATTACCTTTCGCAAGAATTAATAGGTTGATTGGCTAGTAAAAACTATGGATCTGTAAATATGTATTGTGTGTACAATGACAGTTACCACAGAATATAATGCAAGCTTTCAAGTAAAAATTTGTAGTTAGCCTGCAAGCTAACAAGATAGCTGACTAGTTTGCACATTGCTATCCGATTAGCCTGCCAGCTTAGCATATAAGTAACTTATTATTACGTTATTTTAGCACAAATCCAAAACCTGGACATTTTAGGCAATTTAAGAAATCCCACCCAGAGCATGGCTGGGAAAAAGAGGATACATTTTTTTTTATACTAGCTGCTAACATTTATGCATTAAGCAGATGCTTTTATCTAAAAAAAAAAAAAAATATATATATATATATATATATATATATATATATATATATATATATATGATTTTTATTGCTAATAGATAATTGCATTTTGATTGCTGAGAATACATCATAATAATATAAATATGTTTTTGAAAAGACTATTTATTCTTGTTGTCCTAGGTGTTTAGTAGGCTCTTCTGTTGGTGGACAAAATCCTCTATAGTGGTTTTTAACATGCCCCTTTAAACACTGAATTGGGGAATTAACTTCAAATATTCCAACTTTTGTGATACTTACAAAATTCCCTAATAACTGATTCTTTTGTCAAAAGGCGTATAATTTCACTGCAAGCTATAGCAAAATAAATAAATTGGGCCAGAATTGTAATAGGATAATGATCTGCAAACCATACTGGGAAAAATTCCATGTTCACAAGAATGTGCAAGAATGTGCAAGCTAGATTTCAAGCCATCTGACCACTTCCAGGTTGGAGGAGCACATCTGGCTGAGGCGGTATATGCCTACAGAGCCAAACCAATGACTCACAGAAATGTGGCTCTGACAAGAAACCACTGCTTGAAGGCAGGACACAAAAGAGTTTCATAACCCCACCCTATTCATAACATCTGCCACAAACAGACAATCAGACAGATGCGGCTGAAATCACTGCTAACTAAAGAAAAAAAGCTGGAACTGCACACATTCAGCTATTACAGAGATATAATTGACAATAAGTATTTGTTTGTTTGTCTTTTTCTTTCTCGCCTGTCATTCTTTGCTGAGTTTATAGTCTTTGAGAGAGGTCAGACAAGCTAATTCATTACCCTTTCGTCCTGTTTGCTCTGTTCACACACAGGCACAGACCCAGGCATGATGTTTGGTCTCTCTCTTTTTTCCTACTCTATTTAAGAGACACGCTGAGAGGCCAAATGTCCTGAAATTCCTGGACTTTGTTCCATTTGCACAACAAAAAAAGAACAAGAAAAGATAGCAATCACTGTTTTTTATGTGAGTTTTTCTTCTCACAGTCTGAATAAAATGTACAGAGATTTTAATTGTGGCCTGCACTAAAGAATCCTGAACACACAATAGGTTCTTTTAAACACTGGAGGTCTATGAGAACTCAGCTTGGAGCTGGCAGTTATGCAGAGGCACAAAACTTAAAAAGTGGACAGAATATTCCCAGGCTTTGGTTCTTGGGCTTTTCAGTGCTCCTCTGGGCATTATGTGGTTGAGCATCCCAGTAAACACATGGACACTTTTGTTTGTCACACTTTCCATTCTGTTATTCATTTATGCTTTGCTGGATCCATATTTACATGCTGCTTCCCTGAAATGATCCTATGATTTGGTTTATTTTGTGACTGCACACAATCTCCACTTATGTCATGAAATACTAATTTTAATTCACTGCAATTATTTCATCTTGTCTTTCAACAAGATGAATACCACAGATAATTTAAAAAAGCATATGTTTACATGACAATGATTTACACAACCAAGTTTTTCCTTTGCAAAAACAACTAAAACACTGTATTATTAAACGCTGCATGCCAGGCCAGTAGTTGGCGATGTTACTTTGTAAAGAAACACTACTGCATGTTCCTGCATGCACATAACGTCACCATTTTCACTAATTCGAGACGATTACAGTATTGTTTTCAAAAACTTGAACTTTGAAGGCTCCCAAAACAGAGTTGAAGTGAAAATTAATGGCCAAACAGATAAAAAGTTTAACATTTTTAGTTGAAGGTGTCATGTAAACAAACCCTTTATGGTCTTTTCTATGAATTAGTTAGTATTACATTAATGGTGTGTAAAGTATTTTAAATACATTTTACACAGTCATGAGTATACGGTTAAAAAAAGAACAACAACAGTGAGATTTGATCTTGAGGACACATTTGCAGTACAGTTACCCAATCTTTCAGTGTTATGCATATCCATTCTGAGGTCAGGAGTCTGAAAGGACAGTTTGCTTTGCAGTAGTTCGCAGTTTACTGCATTTGCTAATCCCATGTTTATACTATTACCTTAACAGCAGGTTACAACACAAAATGAAAGACCACTTTTGTAGTTTAAACCCTCTTGTTAGTGGACATCCTTCAGTGTGTATATATACTTGTCAGTGAATGAGGCAGCAGTCGCATTGTTAATATCTGAACCTTTGAAGGAGCAAGTATTTGAACATCAGCTGTAGCCACATAAGAAACTGAAATGGACTTGAGTCTATTGTTTTGGGGCATGAAAGAGGCTTTTTAGGAACTAGAATTGCATTTATTACATTTTCCATGCATTGCAAAAAAACAAAAGTCACCATAGGAGTCTAACCAGATACTGTTTTTTTTTTTTTTTTTGTTCAGTCAGTCTATTTTTTTATTGCCAACTCATTCAGAGGAGCTATTTGTTTGACCTTAGATGATGTGCATGTGTATTTCTCACAAATGGACTGCAGTGTGTATAATATTTCAAATTCTATAAACTTGCCCAGTTTACTCTCCCTACACACTGATAAGGAGTATAATTCACATTTACACATACAGCTGCCACAGTGTAAATGTGTTTTATATACTCCTGTTTGAGGATTTCAAAGTCAAAAACACACCGTTATCAACACAACATCTTTCATATCAAGTATGTGGAATGTTAAGTGTCTGCTCTTTTTAAAAATGCCATCAGCTCTAATCTCGCTTTTCATTTAAGTTTAAGTTTAAGTCTAAATGTATACTCCTTTTTCTGATTCAGGTGTCGGGGGCTGATCCGACTGAACCATTCTCTAGAATTCCCTCACAATAGCAAAAAAAAAAACTGCCATGAGCTATTTTATCACGGCAATGAAAACAGCAGCAGTAAAAATCCCAGCAGATAGTTTTTGATCATAGCTGACCATCAGGAGAGTTGACCTCATCCACATCCACTGAAATAAATCAAGCAGACCCGCTGAAAGCAGAGACAGAGAACATAAATCTCTCCAGAACACATTGATCTGCTCATCTCCAGCATTCGTTGACTTCCAAAAACTCTATGTCCATTTATGGTTAACTTACCAGCTGAGATTTTTAGCCTGTGCCATGTGTTTCTATTACTAGGACCCAGAGTATTTCATTTTAAATGATATGTCTGCATATGTCTTTCACTTAAAAATCATCATAAACCCAGTGCTCTTGCAGGTGCAGGTTTTGTAAGAAATTTGCGTGGATTTTTTTAGATCAAAAATGATATGTGAAACTTAAAAGGAACACCATGGAGTGCCATTAACTTGCTTCAGTTGTATCCCACTCAAAACAATATCATGAGAGAGTTATCTGATGTTTGAGAATGTTGTCGTGGCAGTTGAGGCGGTTATTTTCAGACAGGGAAGGTTGTTTATCACGACCATCTCTCCTTTTCATGTGATACTAATGCTTCAACATTGTTTTGAAGAGACACAGTGACACATGTGCTTGTGAAAAGCATGTTTTTTATCACACAGTGTCAGTCATTCTTAAAATGTTCTTTGAGGTAAGCAGATATCTTCTTCAAGACTGTCTTTTTCTTAGAACACATGTAGAGTTTCTATTAACAACACAATCTAAGAAAAATCTGACAGCCAGCAATAAAGATAAGATCACAATGCTCAGTTTTTAGACAGTTATTGCTCTCCAAGGACTTTTATGATAATATAACTCCGACCAAAAATGTAAATGGCACGCACAGAATGTTCAGGTTGCAATCCAAAATAAGTCAGGAATATTAATTTAAGCTAATATTGCTTTGTTCACCAGGTAAGCACAAACATCTAAAATGTTTTAGTATGCTTTCCGCCATTTACTGGACTGGACTTTTAAGGCCTACAGTGAAGCTAACCTCTGATATTTTGTTGTAATGGGTTGTTGCTTAATGTGATGTCGTGATGTCATGAAAATACTGAATAGTTGAGGGTTACATTACACTAGTGGTCCCAAGCATATTTACATAAAAATTTGTGTTGTACAAATACATGTAAATTGAATATCCTAAGCTGTAATGTGAACGGCAGAAATGCTAAATAAAAGTAGTAACTGAGCTTTAAAACATTATTTAAAGATCTTCTATAGATAAACAGATCAAAATTTAAATCATAATTCAAAACTTTGGGATTAAGTTTTCCAATCCATTTCTTCTCAACGTGAAGAAAGCCTTTAAAGGTGCTATATGTAGAATTGACACCGAGTGGTTGAACTAGATATTGCAGTCCAAAATCTAAATATTGTAGAGTTTTTTTTTTTTTTTTCGCCAGGCCCCTCCTCCTCAGACTTTGGTTGCCAGATTGACAACAACAAAAGTAACGAGCGCACTTGACGAAAAATGAAATTAAATACGCTGTGTTTTCCGACAACTGGCAACCCAGGGTGCTGAAACACAGTTGGGTAAACTGGCAGTGGGCGGGATTCACAAACCAAAACAGAGACAGACATTCCAGCCCAGAACACACTTTTTTAAATGTGAATAACTAACTCTAGCATTGTTTTTCAGATAAACAAATATGTTAACTTATCATGTTTGTTAAATATCTGCAAACATATTATAGTATTTTTATGCTTTACATACAGCACCTTCGGATCTATTTTATAAAACTGTGAAACTGAGATCTTGTTTATTCAGAGGTATGAAACAACACTTCTAAAAGTCGAAAATACATTATTTATTTCTAGGTCTCGAACCATTTGTCCAAACTAGAGACAGTGACCATGTGTACTTGTACTTTTGTTTGGTGTCAGACTTTTGAACCTCACTGTATGTACTTAGTTACACATGTTGATGCAGCAAAGCCCTGCAGAGCAGTAGTGAGCTTTTAGTCAAACACTGGATGTGAAGCGGCATACCAAAATATTGAACTTTCCAGAGCACCTCTAGACCAGAGGCTTACAGCCATCCTTTGCGGTTACATAAAAATAGAAAAAAGGAAATTACTGAGTGGTCCCTGACACAATCAAAATCATACGTATTGTTTAGGAAAACAAATGGTTAAGTCTTTTCATCTATCTATGTAAGTTAATATATACACTTGTTTTCTGAGCAAACCTGTAATTCAAGACCACACAGGGAAAAACTTGGGATTATTTTTTATACTATTTGGAAATATTAACAGTGTTTGCTAAGACTAGCTTCATTCTTATGATTCCTGATTGTATTGTTACAGTGATACACTGTATTATAAAGAGGAAAATGCATATTCCAAATAAGTGTTGTACTTTTTCTAACAAATAAACGTGAATAACGTAAATAATAAGAGTGAATGAAGCTGTTGGACACTGTTTTGAATGGTCATTACCAAGATCGGTCAGCTCGGGCTTCACTCGAGCCTTATTACAGCTCAAGAGCCTCTGCATTCCTCAGAGGGGGCTTATTATTGTTACTACCCTGTCTGTCCGTAAGAGAGAGAGCCTTGGATGTTGGGCATCAAAATAGTTAGAAAAAGTCTGTAGTAAAAAGTAAAAAGTTTCTAGATGTAACGTTTAGAAATGTTATTTTTAGGTTCCAATCAGATGAGTAATTCTGCCTAGACAACATTCATAAAGGAACTGCAAATGCACCTATGTATGTACGTGTCACCTTAGTAAAAGAGGTTGTATAGCGCCTACATGTGGCTCTAAGTGGAATGTAGGAGTTTAATTACAGGAAAGCCCCAGCTCCAATGGCTGCATCCCATCTAACTAAGTGAACCAGAAACCTTTTAAACCAATCCAAGAGTTCTCCTTTTTATGACTTGGGGGCTTTCACGATATTCCTAACTCTGGGTTTTTAATCCCAATACTGATCCAAATAATTAGTAATCCCTTCTGAAAGATTTGGTAATACTTGAGTCATTACTAGTGGGTTACCATCACCATTACTTTTGAAGTAATTATCCTTTTTGCATCAATATTCACATAAGAACTTATTAGCTAATAGTGAACTATGACCTTCAACAGAGCACTTACTTACCAACTCATTAATCAGTTTCTGGCTAGTTATCAGTAGTTACTAGATGTTCAACAGTGCATTAGTCATTTGTTCCTGTGTAGTTATTAATGACGGAACATGATGATGCTACCTCATAACTTTATCGTTTTTAAAACCTCCACTAGATTAATTTCGAATGAACATGACAATTCTTGCTAAAGAAGGATTTAGAAATAGCTCACTGATTTCACATGTTTAGAAAAATAGCATACTTTCACCATGTGGTTACTATTTTTTATCAATAATTGTATTTTGGCATTTTATCTTGGTTGAAATATTTTGTTCGGCCTTATCACAGCACCACATTATAAGTTTGTTGAAACTAGCTGCCTCAAAATATCTATCTTGTACCAGCTTTACTGATCTGTGAAACATCTATTTAGATCTGTGATGTCTATTAAAAGCAGCTGAGAAAATGAGCAAGCATGGTGGGAATTTGGCGCTGTTGGCTCTTCTAAACAAGCGCTCACTCCTGATATCTCGCTGTCTATAATCACTCTATTGAGGCTTTCAGTTCCCACTTGATTTCTATCCTCCTGTCCATGCTTTATGAGAGCCTGGCTTTCAGATCATTCCTGAATGTAGGTCAGTGCCGTTTAGGAAACCAAAAAAAAAATATGACAACTTTTCACAAGCATCTCCCAGTGCCCCTATTGGCGACTGCAGCATGCCACTCTTGTGCGGCCACACCTCTTAGATTCTTTTGCTGTGTCATGTCCATGTGCGGACACTACACTTCCCACCCATTGGATACTGATTATAGTTATTTGCATAAAATTTGCTCTTTGCTATCCTATTGGTTCCAGTGAGGAGGTCGCCTCCCAGAGGACCTCTTGATTCCTGATTAGCTCAAGTTGGTGCCTATGCTGTACAAGCTCATATTTCTTCCCCCTTCTGTTTATTAATAAATGTATACAGATAAAACGTTGCCCGAGAGACCAGTGGCATATGTTTAAACTCGGTCAGAGAGAGGCCAGACTACTGCTGTCCAATTTTCATGTTCAGTTGACCACCAGCTTTACACTTTGGGTTCACTTCATGGTTATTGTCCTGGAAACCCGTTATCTGAGTTGAGGTGAGTTAATACATTTATATACAACAGTTTTTTTTTCCTTAAAGGCTTTTGATTTTTGAATATTTATTTGACACAGTCTCCTATTGCTCTAGCCTCATCTTCAGACTTGTCATATCACTACTCATTCACTACACAGTGTTTTCGTGTTTTTTTACAGGAAGAGATATTTCTAAATACTTAGAAATATCTTTTGGGCAAAGTTTATGTACAAAAAATGTACTGTTTCCCCGTTTTGGTGGCTAACAGCATTTTGATAAAGATCCAGAAGATGCATATGTAGAAATTGGTAGAAACATTACCGTTATATTCACATCATGTTTGCCAAAGCATGTATGTACTTGTACCAATGTGTACATATACAACTGACTAAAAGTCCACTCGCAGATGTTAATCATTGTGTTCATGATCAGTCAGCTGTTCGACAAGTTTATACAGCTGTCCTTCAATGACGCATTCGCTTCAGATTTCTTCGCACCATCCTTTGATCACTCAGGAATCACAGTTCACACAGTTCAATTGTGGCTAACCACAAGATGTGTTGATATAGTGATCAATGCATTTGGTGTAAAGTAATATAATTCAGATTTAACCGGCATTCCAATAATATTCACCTCATAGGTCAACATACAAAATGGAGGATCAAGAAATGAACGTTGAGCAAGCTTATGGGTCTCTATTGGAGACGGACAAAACATTCGAACCCTTATTCATTGAGGAAGATGAAGACTACTTTGAAGACTGCTTGGAAGAGATTGAAGCTGCTCTAACTCTTCCTGGAGAGTCCATGCCTTATTCAGTAAAATGCAGAGAAGCTTTGCAAGCTGAGTTTAATGGACTTATGCAACAGATGTTGGCACAGTTAGATGTTTTTGATGCAGCCCATCCAATTACTGTACCAATGGAGTTGTTTTCAGAAACAGCGAACACAATGGACAAAAATGGATTCACAAAAACAGTCGAGTTTGGAGAGACATGCATTTCTGAGAAAGAGCAAACTGTGTTGGAGGTTGAAGATAATGCCGTTGGCATTCCTGTCGAGGCAAGGCCTGAGTTGTCTACCACCATGGAAATACAAAAGCTCAGCGAAGCATTTGAGAGCTGTATTGAGGAGGTGGGCCAGTTGGAGCGCAGAAGGGATGAGCTGGTTCAGGAGCTTCTGGAGCTGGAGGAGCCCATGGCCCAAGAGCTGCAGACTGTGAGGGAGGCTCTAGGGGAAGAACAAGGCCTCCTGTCCAAAGTCAGACTGGAAAGACAGAGCCTGCAGGAGGAAACTCATAAGACCAAGAGATGCCTCTTCATAGCGGCCCGAGACTGTGTACAGAGACAAGTGCAGCTTGAATTACAACAGAAAGAGGTGGAGCAGCTCAACCAAGCTCAGGTAGTGTTAGTGAACTAGTACACTGAAACGCTTAAAAGCTTGCTCAAGTTTTTAAATATTAAACTTAAGCAAGATTTTTATATTGATATACTGAGGATTTGCAAATGTTGGACACCAGGAACTGTATGAGGTATTTTTTTCTGCTTTCCTGGTCAGGCCTGTAGTTCACATTCTCAGTTGCCCCATAAAAATAATTAGGTTATTTTTAATGATCAGATTTTCTTTCTTGCAAAATCTGTTAACCAGATTATTTTAAGTAGCTGACAAGTTCCACCCAATAAAACTTGATGTTATTGAAAATCATATGGTTCAAGTCAAAGGTCCCCAGCCCTGGACCGTGAAACAGCTGCTGTTGGCCTCGAGTACGCAAAATGAGTCTAGGCTATATGCTATCCCACTGTATTATTTATTGTGTGTATCCCTTTTGATCGCTAATATCCAAATTACATAGGGTGCGATTTCAGAAAATACTTTAAGATTAAAAAAAAAAAGGTCAATGGTATAAAAAAGGTTGGAGACCTGTTGTTGTGATAAATGGGTGTTAAATTCACTCTAACTGTATTCAAAACCCTCTGACTCAGGAGGAGCTGAATGCCCTTGCTGTTAAGCTGACTGAGGAGATTGCCAAGATCCATTCAGATCACCAAAGCCACCTGCAGGAACTACAAAAACAGCTGAACACCACACAGGAATCCAGCAAGAAGAAAAATCCCTCTTATGTAACTCAAGGACGACGGGCCTCTTGTGACCTCCAGCAGTACCTGCATGATGGGATCAAAGCTCTGGAGGAGTTCTACGAGCCCCGGTTAGTGTCTCTGCTGAAGAGACGGGAGGCCACCATGGATGCCCTCAGTAAGGCTAAAGATCAGTGCCAGGAGCTGAGGGCCCAGTTAGGACCGCTGAGAGAAGAGGAGGAGATGCTGAGACTCCAGAGAACTTGTCTGGAGGAGAGGATCCAACTAATGGAGAGACAGAGGAGGGAAAATGTGGAACAATATCGGGTGAGTCAATTTCACAGATTTATATTAGTGTCATTTTATTTACTGAATGTTTAATGTTATTCGTTCAGGACACAGTTGATGACTTAGAGGAGCACATCAGAGAACTGAAAACTGAGCTCAAGATTCAGATAAAGAAGACAGAAGAATTGGATATGCTGAAGAACAACACGGCCGAAGAGCTGTCCTTCTACAGGCAAGTGCAGACACTTTTTCAAATGTTTGCAAAGTAATTTAAGGGGAAAATACTATTACACCATGCATATGTATTAAATGATTAAAAGACAGTTGCTAGACTTCTAGCTTTGTCACACTAAACTCCGCCCACAGTGATATGTCATTGGCCCAAAAGCTTACTCTATTAAATTATTATATATGGTTTGCCTGTCATCAGTTGTTCAATTATTTACTAAAGTGCCAAAACACAATTTTAAATAGAATAGCTGATTTAGTATTTTACATCAATGCCACTTGGTGATGTAAATATATAAAAATATATAAATATTAATAAGATATCAAAATTCATATATTTGACAGGAACACATTTACATATATACATATATTATATAAACTGGATTTCCAAATCAGTTTATTTGCCTTAGCAATACATTGGCTGATTCACAGTGGTGTCAAAAGTATTGGCATTCATTACTCAAGTAGAAGTATAGATACTAGGGTTTAAAAAGACTTTTGTAGAAGTTGAAGTATCAACTCAAGCTTTTTACTCAAGTAAAAGTGTAAAAGTACTGGTTTAAAAAACTACTTAAAGTATAAAAGTAAAAGTAATGTAAGAAAAAATGCCATTAAGAACAAAAGCTTGGGCCGTGCCAGAGGGGCCTATTGTGCACTACCCCACCTCTCAAAAAAAAAAAATTTTTTTCTAAAGGCCATAATGACTATAATGTTATATTAAAATGTTCATGTTGAAAAATTTGTGATGCACTAGGGCTAGGCTACCTTTTTTCAGCCGCATATATGCCCACTGAAAATGAACGCATTTTAGTACAATGCAAATACATTAAAGAGCTAGAGATATGATGACTAGTTGCCAATAACTATTGTTATGGTGCAAAAAGTCAAACTTCAGAGGCATGTCATCAATAAGCTTTAATGGAATGTAAATGTACATCCAAGCTTAGCTGCATGAATCTGAAGGGTCCAGGGTCCAGTGCCTTTTTTGATACTTTTAAAACGGTACCGGCGCCTAAACGGTGCCTTAAACGATACTTAAAAAAAAATAACCTAAAAAAACTATGGATAACATTAGAGAATATTATAAATATTTAAAATAAATCCATAGCTTTCACCTTGGATGCTCTCATTTCCCAAGTTGTGCTTCCCTTAATAAGGCTAATAAATGTATTTCACAATCTGGGTCATTATTTAATACAAAACCACACATAATGTTTCTACTGTATCTCTGTCACTCACTCTGATATTTAGTTAAAATGAGTGCTGTCTGTCACTGTCTTTAATCAGTCCTGTGAATTACTGTATGGTCATTCTTTATTAAGTAGCAACAATGTCGTTTTTAAAATACAGTACTGTGCAAAAGTTTTATGGAAAAGAAAATATAGTATTTTCACCCCAAAAAGAGTGTTTTAAGTCAGTTATTTATATATTTTGCTGTAGTTTGTCCTTAGGAAAAATCAGTTTGCCATTAATTTTAATAATAATCTAGTGCGATTTTGAATGCACAAGCAGTTTGACGACGGCAAAATGGATGTTAGGAAATATAAACTGATATTTTATACTGACACACCATCATGACGAACACCATTCTTTTAAGTGAAAATACTAACGTGCCTAAGACTTTTGCACAGTAGTGTATTAAGTATATTTAAATAAGAGTAATTAAAGTATGCGTTCGTTCATATGTGTTAAGGGCTAGATTTTCGCTGGAGGAAACGGCTGTGATGAGCGCGCGGTGACAAGCGAAAACTTTATACTAGATGAAACCGACTGCTCACTCGTGACCTTTTGTAAACTGTATTTATGACAAAGAACTGCACGGATACAGATATTCTAACAATCTATCGAGAAACACACACCTTGTGTCCTCTGTCTCTGTTTGAGCTCGCATTGAATCACTGTTTCACGGCTGATCACTGAGCTCGGATTGCAGAGCGCGCTGAAAGACAGAGAGGAGACCGCGGTCTGACGCCGGTTTCATATGAAATTTAAGGGGAATGACTCTGAGGCGATCGGAAGCCAGTTCCACCCTACTTTTAAGAAATATAATTTTTGATAAACGAACCCAAAACCGGCTATGTCCTTGCTGGAGTGTGATGTGATTTGTGTCATGTGCAGGTGCGATGGATCGCGTACAGACCAATAGGATGTCGGAATGGTATTTGTTTATACTTCTCATCCAACCACAATCAAATTCACTCCATCCGGATGGCGCGATTTATCTGGATATTTTTTTTCTTCTCAATTATGACAAGCCAGAATGAAAACAAGCCGAAATAAAATAGCAGTAACGAAGCTATTTTTAAAATGTAAGGAGTAGAAAGTACAGATACTTGCGTGAAAATGTAAGGAGTAGAAGTAAAAAGTCGGCTGAAAAATAATTACTCAAGTAAAGTATAGATACCCCAAATTTCTACTTAAGTACAGTAACGAAGTATTTGTACTTCGTTACTTGACACCTCTGCTGATTCATCATCATTCTGTACACGCTACACTTTTATAAACATGTTACAGTTTAAGGGGTGCATGTTTACATGTCACTGTTTTTAGCTAAAAGCTGAAAATTTTATATGGGTTTTGGCTAAACATTTACACGACAACAGTGTGTTGCATGCCTGAAAACACAAACTTTTGAAAAAAGGTTTGAAAGTGTACATTTTTGAGAACACTACCATTATGATCTGTGTGTAAATTACGAAAGCACACATTTCTGAAAAAAGTGGCATCATGTGCATATGTGTTCAGTCTATAAGCATGCGTGAGTACTTGGCAACCAAAACCAACAATGCTGATATTCAAGGCTCTGTAGAAGAACACAAGTGCGTAGTTTTTTTTTAACAAAGTGACAACGCCCACTACTGGCCTGTAATGTATAACACAGCATTTTCAAACATTTTTGCTGGTCCGTTTTAATGGGGATACTTTTGCCAATGTTGTCAAACTATTTTTTTTTAGTACCTGGTTGTCGTGTAAACTATAAAAGCACACTGTTCTCAGGAGGAACATCTTCCTCCATCTTACCCTACATTCTGATTGGCTGTGATTATACTGGATTTCAACTTTCAGTGTGGACAGACAATTTACTTTTACTAATTGCTGTAAACTTGCTGCACTGCATCTGGTTAGGGCAGATGGCACATCTATATTTTACACCTTTATTGTTTTGCAGAGAGCATGTAGAGGGCACCTGCAAGCAAGAGAACAGTGTGGTGGTGGTGGAAAAAAGCTAATGAAATAAAAGTTGTGTTATTATCCAATTAGTTATGTGAACTGCGTTTGATATATTGTTTTATAGTTAAATCGAAACTGCCTGTCTTCTCTTATTAATAGTATCATTAATAGTCAATCACCAAAACAATAAGACCAGTTAACTGAAGACACACAATAGTGTTTTCTGCAAAGGTCAAATTTGATTATTTAAAGCACTTTGAACAGTAAGCACCAACTGTAAGATAACCAGATCTTTATCTGACAAGTCACATGGTTCAGAATGTTCTTAAAGGGGGGGGTGAAATGCTCGTTTTCACTCAATATCCTGTTAATCTTGAGTACCTATAGAGTAGTACTGCATCCTTCATAACTCCAAAAAGTCTTTAGTTTTATTATATTCATAAGAGAAAGATAGTCTGTACCGATTTTTCCCGGAAAAACACGACCGACTGGAGGCGTGACGTGTGGGCGGAGCTAAAGAATCAGGAGCGCCAGTAGGCTTTTGCGTTGAGAGCGTTTGGAAGCTGTGACATTATTACCATGAGGGACAAACCATCATCCAAAACAAACCATGGCTAACAGTCAGATTCAGCCATTTATTTATGATCCAGAATCAGATCCCGAGGCTGAAACTGAACGAGAGCAGCTGCAGCAACGACTCGCTCCGAGCTCGAACCCGGGTCTCCGGCATGGGAGGCGGACGCACTAACGAGGAGACAGAGATATTTGAAGCAGTTTTACTCACCACCTGCGGTTCCAACACACGATCGTGATCCTTTTTCGTTGGGATTGCATCATCCTTAAGAAATAAACGATACGCAAATCCGTTGTCAAACTGGGCCTTGTTTGTAAAACAAGCATTTTCGAAATGCAGGGAACAAACACAAACACTTGCACAACTCCGTTGATGCTCTGTAAAAATAAACTTCATCCACTGGTCCCTTAATGCTGTTTTTCTTTGGTAATCTGTGCAGGTTTGTCTTGCCCTGGCAACCAAAAACACACTTCTTTTGTGACATTTCACAAAGCTCTCGCTCTGATCAGTGAATCGCTCTGATCAGTGAATGCCTGTGCTCTCAGTGCTCTGCTATACGGGAGCACGCGCTCTTCCGGGAGAAGTGCCCTCAGGACCCATATAAGGAAATTCCGCTCCATCTAACGTCACACAGAGCCATACTCGAAAAAAACTTTCCGAAACTTGTGACAAACCGGAAGGAGTATTTTTGGAACAGAAATACTCCTTCAAACATACAACTTAATTTTTGAAACTTTGTCCATGTTTAGCATGGGAATCCAACTCTTTAACGGTGTAAAAAACTCAGTATGCATGAAATAGCATTTCACCCCCCCTTTAAAACACTGTTTTGGTTGTGTGTATAAGAGGGAATAAAGCTCATATATAAGTGGTGCCTGTGAAAGTGCTTTCTCTTATAAGAGGGCAAAACAAGGACTTATTTGGGCACTGTAGAAGAGCTCTACAAACATGCCAATAGCATGATGATGAGAACGTTTAGCTGAATGACTGAGAGGAGATTAAGTGCTTGATTGATTTGATGTAGAATAAAATGAAATTAGCAAGAATTAGAAATGTTTATATGATTTGTACCTAGCTGTGAATGGACTACAAGAATATGAACTCTGTCAGTGACAGGGCGCATGTCTTTTTTTTTTCTTTCTAAACCAAGTAAATTGCTATTTCAAGACATTTTGGTGACTAAAATGCAGAAAGTTTGAATCTGAGCAATTACAAAAATAAAAGTTATTTGAGGAAAACTGGTGGCTAACACTTGTCTGATTGGTTAACAATGGTAATAATTTTCGGCTACCTGGTTCACGCACATTTTGGAACTTGGTAATTTTATGTAAGTGATAATGCACTCAACACAGAAAATATAACAAAAGCTATGTCACTAACAACATATATTTTATCAACAAAAAAAAGTTTATTCATATTGTTCTGTACAACAGTATGGACATACAGGAGAAAAACATTGAAAAGTCACAATATTAAAACGACATTAAACACCACCTGACTGATACATGAAGCTCAAAAAAAAGGACACAAGAGCTTAAGTCCTCAATACATCTAGCCAGAAATTAAATGGATACTTAAATGGGAAAAAGCATTTGTAAGACCAGTTTAAAACCAAAATCTACTGAACAACATTGTACCACTGCACTCTGGTCACAATATACGACACATCTGTATACACTTTTTTTTATATTAAGTAATACTTTAAGCATACTTAAACTGCAAGAAAATCTTCACGAGATGCTGGTGGGATGGATGAGAAGGTTTATTTGTCTCATTCTGATTTGACCAATGATCAACTGACGTTTTTCTTAGAAAAATACTCTATAAACATAGTAGTAGAAAATGCCTGGTGGGGAAAGTCCTTTTCCATTACTTGGGGAGAGCACTTAAGTTCTTCACTTGTGTGTAGACAGACAGTTTTTAGAAGAGTTTTGTCTTATGCTGAGAGTGTGGTGGTATAAAGAGCTGTTTTATCCCTGAACCTCAGTGTCTGCTGCCCCCTCTGGGTCCTCATCATTGTAGATGTTCTCTGCCTAAAGAAATATGCATATAAAAAAGAGCTATAAGATAAAACTAGAAAAGTAATGCTAAAACTCTTGCACAAACAACTATCTCCTCCAACATCCACATTTAGGGGTGGCATACACTTGAGCTGATGCTTATTTATTGCAGAAAATTCAAAGTTGTAACAAACAGGCTTAAAAGCTGGTATTGTCCTTACCATCTGCCAGACTTGCATGATGTTGTCCTCAGATACAGAGCAAATCACCCACGGTTCATTTGGATTCCAGGAGAAGTCAGAAATCTTGGCTGTATGGCCTCCATGGATGAACTAAATTTTTTTTAAGAAAATAAAATGTGAACATGAACTCAGAGAAATGCACTTTATCTAAATATATACATGTACATACACTTAAACTAAAACTGAACAAGATTACTACTCACCAGTAGCTCTGGAGGTCCATCCTCTGCATCTTCTGGTGACTGTTCCTCACCAATTTTACTACAAGAAAAATAATGATTTCTCATTAACAATGTAAAAAGATGTTAATAATAATGTATTTTCCATTTCTGCTGTAGTAGTGAGGAAAATGAGACAACCCACCTGAGGTCCCAGACATTGAGTCGCCTGTCTGTTCCACTAGAGGCCAGGATGGTCTCATTATGGGGTGACCACTGAACCTGCGGACACATTTGAAGATTTTATGTTATCGCACTGATTTAACTTTAATTTCATCCGCAATCATGGCAGGAAGGGATTCGGTACCTGGAAGATTTCATCTTTGTGCGATTCAAATGAGTGAAGTTTCAGCTTCAGGTTTCGCAGATCCCACAATGCAACGGTCTGTGAGAGACAAAAAGTACAGTTCACAGATCTAAATATAGAAGCACATTTAATAAGTGTTCACAGGTGTGACAGAACCAGTTGCTCAGTATAGTTCTCACTTTGTCAGCAGAACCGGTGGCCAGAATGAACTCGCTGTAGGGGTTGAAGGACAAACAGTTGACCTCTGCAGTGTGGGCATCTACTGCATGACTGGGTTTGGATGTGTTATTGGAGCGTGTGTCCCAGCTAAAGGAAGGGGAAATATCAGATTAAAATACTGCTCACGTTACATGCTTTTTAAAGTGACCTGTTGTGCTGAAGACATTCAGATTACAGAAACACACAGGAAGACAAAGAACTTACATCATCAGCTTCTGGTCATCTGCAACAGACCCAAAGAGAGACTCATGCAGCAGGTGCCAAGACACGTCCTCCACTACAGCCGTGTGACCAGTGAAAATGGTCTTAGCGTCCACTATTTTTCCCTCCTTTGGCACTGTGCTGATGTCCCACAGACAAATGGTCTAGCGAAAAACAAAAACAGGAGAACTTGAATATTTAGTGTTGGCTGAATTTAAAAACAAATGAAAGGTACAAAAAGCATGTTTGCAAATGTATAGCTGTGGTCACCATACAATTAAGTCAATGATAGAAATTGTACAAATGTCTTACGTGATCATCAGATGCACTCAGTAGACATCCACTCAGGTTGGGGTTCCAGGACAGACCATATCCTTCTTTCTGATGTCCCCTCAGTCGCAGGTCAGGAGTGCACTCTCCAGAGGGGTCTTCCAGGAGCACAGAGCACAAATTTAGAGGGAATACTTACTGACATATGATACCTATGCACAAACATTGAGTTGACAAGCAGCTTGGAAATAATATAAAAATAAAAAAGTTAAGTCTCCCATTATCATGTTTTCCCTAACAAATAAGTAATAGTCATAACCACACTGAACAACTAGTTGGTTTCTGTGGTTACAAATCCAGAATTGATTTTTTAGTGCAGTGCTTTTAACAGTGTGCTATGTATTAACATGTTAAAATGCTGTCTTCAGACTAAGTGCTTTTTAAGCAATGCTGCTAGATAAGTTGAGTGAAAAGTGACAACTTTTCCAGAAGTGCTCATACCAGGTTTGGAGGGGTGTTTGGTGTAGTCAAAGACCAGCACATCACTAGTGGGGGTCTTGGTGGCAATGATGCAGGGGTTCTGTGGCATGTAGCGAGCCCTGTTCACTTCTCCCTCATGATTAATCTTGATCTCAATCTCTATCTTGCCACTCACTGAGCCAAAACCACCAAACTCTGTGAACCAACAGAGACACAGAAGTGACGACATGAGGCAAGTACACAGGTCGACATGATGCAGTCACAATCTAGTTTATGATCTAAACATCATATATAAATCCATCACCTCCTTTTTCACTGTCATAATGTGAGGCATCAAACTGGGCGTCATCATTGGGAAGCTGGACACTGGCGATAACCAGGTGATTCTGCTCATCAGAGGTATGAGTGCCGAGAACCAGGCGGTGCACGCTAAAATCCTTCCCTTCAGGTCTGTGAAGCAGATGACAAGTCTGTTTATTTACACCAACTTTGTACAACTATGATGAAATAGAAACACCAGGCATACAATATTCATTACCACATTTCTAAAGCAGTAAACCTGAAAGATCACTATTATCGTAACATCACCAAAAAAAAAAAAAAAAAAAAAAAAAAAGTTTAGAAGAGTGGGTGAAAAAAAGCCTACTCAAGGGGATCCGACAACTAACTGACAGTGATTTGTATATCGATTAATCACATTCGACACATTACTTTACAGCAGTGAATATAACATTATAGGGACAAAACTAATCTGGAAAACAGTGAATGACAGTTAGCTGCTGCGGGAAACAGGAGGACCCAATTTGTCCTAAACAAAGTAATGCAACATATTAAGTGATTCAAACAAACGCATATAGTAGTTTTACACCGCTTGCCTTGTCATGTCTTTTGAAAGATTGCTGTGCTGTTTTTTGACCGTATCCTTACAGTATCTTTATCTGATGCAGCACCGGGCAGAATGAGGAACATCAATTTTGTTAATTTATTAATTCCAAAGTACATTTAATAATTTGGAATTTTTCTTAAAATTAATTGATTACCAAAATAATCATTAGTTTCATTCCGGTTTCAAAAGTGATGTGAATGTGTGTTACCTGGTGACATCTGGCAGCCACTGAGCAGTAAGACTGGGCCATTCCAGCGCGTGGGTCATCACCAGATCATAAAGAAACGGGGTGTTTTTCTTCCAGATTTTATATTCTTCATTTATCACCCTCTCCTCCACCGCGTCATCAAATGCAGCTGTAACACAAAGGGGCGGGAAAACAAGATGAGATCTGTCAAAACTACTTCCTTCAACACCGACACTTTTTTAAGAACAGCTTGAATATCTAAGATCAAAGCGGTTTTCCATCACAATTACTGTACGACAATAAATGACTTTCAGTTTAATCTATGTAACTATGTTAACTAAATCTACTGGAAGATGAAGATGCAACCAATATTGTGCAATATGTCATAAACTCTCTGAAAAACGACTTAAACATTAAGTACCATTGCCACAATATTTCACTTATCAGTTAGCAACACAAATAACGTTAAATATATGCAAAACAATATTCAGCTTCCTGAAACTAAGCGACGCGTCCCACATTCACACTTCAACTTAAAAGCCACTCGACGCTAATTTATTTAAATAGATTAATAGTTTAGATACTTCCTAACACGTTTCCATCATAATAATAACGCATTTACGCCGAGAAACAGCTCCTGTGTGTTCATAACAGACTGTAATGTGTGAAGTGTACTGATGTAGCAGCACTGTGTGGTTATGGCGGGACTCGGCCTGCTCTGAACTAACACCTCCGTTGCCGCCGCCGGCATCATCTAACAACGGCCGCTGAAAGAGAGAGAACCCCGAGTGACACGGAACCATACCAACCTTCTTTATCAGCCATAACGCCTCGACAGACAGCTATCACTCGTAAACCTGACTGATAACCGGATACCGGTGTAGTTTCCTCGTGAGTGCAGGATGCTCTTTGTCTCGCGCCGGCGTGCACGTTCGCGCCAACTCGGACAGACCCAGCAGAGCACGCGCCGCCAATGAGCGGAGAGGAGGAGAGCGGCTTCTTCTTCGAGGAGCAGCATCACACACTACAGCCTCTACACTGCCCTCTGCTGACAACACGCCACCGAATGAAACATCTCGGTTACGTATGTAACCTTGGTTCCCTGAATAGGGAACGAGATGCTGCGGTGACGTCACCACGTATGGGAACACCTCTGGTGTGACGAATGTCTGAAGCCCTATACCATCCCGCCAATCCTATTGGCCAAATGGCGCATAGCACCACCCTGCGCATGCGCGCGCATGATATACCTGGGTGCAGCGCGCCATTTCGCTCAGATTTCATGACTGAAGATGAAGAGTTATCAAGGTACGGAACGGCCAGAACCGCAGCATCTCGTTCCCTATTCAGGGAACCAAGGTTACATACGTAACCGAGATGTTCCCTATCATAGGTCACTTCGATGCTGCGGTGACGTCACCACGTATGGGAACGATATACCAAAACGCCTGACGTACCTGATAACTGAGATCCGAGGAAGCAACTGCTCAAGCGGAGAGAACCCGGGAGCCAGGGGCCATCCTCACATCCAGACTGTAGGATTTGATAAAAGTGCTCGGTGAGGACCATCCTGCCGCAGCACAGATATCATCCATAGAAGAGCCACTGAGAAAAGCTTGAGAAGAAGCTACAGCTCGAGTGGAATGAGCCTTAACCCCTAAGGGTGAAGCGAGTCCGCGCGCCTCATAGGCCAAAGAAATCGCCTCCACCAGCCAATGGGACATGCGCTGTTTTGTAACTGCATGGCCCTTACTTTTATGTCCAAAGCAGACAAACAGCTGGTCAGAACCACGCCAAGGAGCTGTGCGATCCACATAAGTCTTTAAAGCTCTCACAGGGCAAAGACTTAGATCTCCTGACCCGGCCTCGGCAGGCGAAAAAGCTTCCAGAACCACTTGCTGAAAGCGAAAAGGGTTAGATGCGACCTTAGGAACATAGTTAGGCCTGGGCCGCAGCAGCACCTTCACAGAGCCTGGTGCAAATTCCATGCATGAGGGTGAAACAGAAAGGGCCTGTAAATCCCCAACTCTCTTGAGGGAGGATAAAGCCATGAGAAGAAGTGTCTTCAATGTCAGGATTTTATCCGATACGGTCTCCAAGGGCTCAAACGGATGCCCTGATAAACCTAACAACACAATGGATAAATCCCATGAAGGAACTCGCACAGGGCGGAAAGGCCTCAGCCGTCGCGCACCCTGTATGAAACGAGAAACTAATGGATGACGCCCCACAGAGGCACCGCCTATGCATTCGTGGTAAGCTGAAATGGCTGCCACGTAAACCTTTAAAGTGGCTGGTGTAACGCCATCCGAGAAACGCTCCTGGAGGAACTCCAGCACTGAAGCCACTGGGCAGTAAACTGGATCCACATTATGATTACCACACCAGGCTGTAAACAGTCTCCACTTGAAAGCATATAAGCGTCTCGTAGAAGCTGCTCTAGAACTCAATATAGTCTCAGTAGTTTCAGCAGAAAGACCGGGACATACTAACGCACTCCGCTCAGTGGCCACGCCCACAGTTTCCACAGATCTGGCCTCGGGTGCCAAATCAGCCCCTGTGCTTGTGATAATAAATCCTGTCTGATGGGAATCTCCCACGGAGAGCCCGCTAGCAGACTGATCAGATCCGCAAACCACGGCTGCGTGTGCCATCGCGGAGCCACCAGCAGCAGCTGTTCCACTCTGTCCCGGCGTAATCTGCATAATACCGCTGGGATCAAACGAATCGGAGGAAAAGCATACAGACTGGTCCTGGGCCAGCTGTGAGCTAACGCATCCACGCCCAGGGGCGATGGGGAGCGTAGGGAGAACCATAGCGGGCAATGCGTAGTCATGCTCGATGCGAATAAATCCACTTTCGCTTTGCCGAATATCCGCCATAAAAGATCCACCGTCTGGGGGTGTAATCGCCATTCTCCCTGTTCCAGAGCCTGTCTGGATAACAGATCCGCTCCGAAATTCAATCGCCCGGGGACATGAATGGCCCGGATCGAGAGAAACTTGTCCCGAGACCACAGAAGAACACGCCTCGCCAGCCTGCACAGGGGGCGAGAGCGCAATCCTCCTTGATGGTTCAGATAAGACACAACCGCTGTGTTGTCTGATCTGAGTAGCACATGACGGCCGATCAGCAGATCCGAGAAATACTGGAGAGCCAGAAAAACTGCCAGTAATTCCAGTCTGTTTATATGCCAGCCGCGCTGAGCCGCTGTCCACACTCCGTGGGCTGGTCGCCCTCGACACACAGCTCCCCAACCAGTCAAAGACGCGTCCGTCGTGACAGTCTCTCGGAAAGCATAAATTCCCAATCGAACTCCTGACAGGAGAAATTCGGTTGACATCCAAATTTTCAGCGACATCACACACCGCCGTGTCACCGAAATCGTGCGATGCGGGAGACAACGGGGTGAAATATTCCGCCTTTTCGTCCACCACTGAAAAGGGCGCATTTGAAGCAATCCCAGACGAATCACGGGGGATGCTGCTGCCATTAGACCCAAGAGCCTGAGGCACAATCTCACCGTCACCGTGCGACCCGCTTTGAAGTGCCGCACGCATGACGCAATCGACTGAGCGCGCGGGAGAGAAAGCTTCGCTGTCATCGCGCGAGAGTCCAGATCTATTCCAAGAAAAGTTATCCGTTGAGAGGGAGTTAAAACACTCTTCTTGAAATTTGTTCGTAAGCCCAGGCTGTTTAAATGATTCAGCACAAGATCTCGGTGAGAGTGTGCTTGAGTCCGCGATTGCGCTATCACCAGCCAATCGTCCAAATAGTTCAACACACGAACGCCCTGGAGCCGCAACGGGGCCAGAGCTGCGTCCATGCACTTTGAGAACGTACGGGGCGCTAAAGCCAAGCCAAAGGGAAGAACGCGGTACTGATACGCTTTGCCCTCTAAAGCGAATCTGAGGAACTTCCTGTGTCTCTTGACGATCTGAATATGGAAATACGCATCCTTCAGATCGATCGTAATAAACCAATCGCTTGGTCGGATCTGAGACAGAATATTTTTCACCGTCAACATCTTGAATTTGCTCGGTCTGAGTGCAAGATTCAGACGGCGTAAATCCAGAATGGGTCGTAACCCGCCGTCTTTTTTCGGTACCACGAAATAACGGCTGTAAAAACCTGTCTCCATCTGAGAGGGGTGTACTTCTTCTATAGCCCCTTTGCTCAGCAGAGCTGACATTTCTTGTCGCAGCACCGCCATTTCCGTAGACTTCACCGTAGTGGGAAGAATTCCGCGGAAAGGAGGCGGGCCTTTCCGAAACTGAATGGTGTATCCGTGACAAACCGTGCGTAACACCCATTGAGGAATGCCGGGCAAGCGTTCCCACGCGGCCCGAAACAATATTAACGGTTTCAAAGCTTCCGCTCCCAGCAACGCCGTCATACGCGTTAAAACGACCGGACACGAAAAACCCGTGGTGTTCGTGCACCGGGGAAGCGTATGCGCCGGAGTCGTTGCGTTCCGTTGAGTATAATCCTGAAACGTGTCCACGGCAGGAATTAGGCCAACAGATGGAACATCGGGCTCTGCCGCTAGCGAAAAAGCGGCGGCTGTGTGAGCCGTCATAAACGGGCCGTTTGTGTAGGGTCCTTGAGTCGTCCCTCGAACTCCGAAAGCAGGATTGCGCAGAGTGTCTGAGGGAGCGTCTGTCATTACAGCTCGATCCAATGTTGCTCGAGGCGCTGTTAGCGGCGAGACAATCAATGTTTGAGCATGGGGACTGCAATGAGAGTGTGGGATGCGCGAAAGCGGTCCGACAGCGCTCTCTAGCGGAGGGCACAGTCCCTGGCAAGCAGCAAAAGGATCAGGAGCTGCTATTCGGCACCCGAGAACGAGAGGCTTTAGCCGTCGAGGTCAGGTTCAAACGCTTACGTTGACGCTGGTGCGCCGGAGGAAAAACCCTAGGGCCCCAGTCCTTACGAGGAGGCGCCATGGGTGTAGGTTCCTCTCGAGAGGCTGCTCGCTGGCGGTGAGAGGAGGTTGAGCGAGAACGCGCGGGCGCTTGCCGGCGTTCGACCTCCCTGGGTCTGCGGGGAATCAGCTGGCGGAAAGCGGCTGATTGCTGTTTCGCTGCCCTGAACTTCTCCACTACTGACGTGACAGCCTCACCGAACAATCCATCCCTGGAGACAGGGGCATCCATAAGGAAAGATTTATCCTTCTCCTTTATATCGGTGAGATTAAGCCAGAGGTGGCGCTCAACCGAAATCAAACCGGCCATAGTACGGCCCACTGCACGAGCGGTATGTTTGGTAGCGCGTAGCGCCAAATCCGTAGCTCTACGCAGTTCTTTAACTGCCTCCGGTGTGATGCCCTCACCTTCATCCAATTCCTTTAATAACTCCGCCTGGTAGGCCTGAAGGACCGCCATAGAGTGGAGCGACGCAGCCGCCTGACCAGCCGCCATGTAGGATTTACCCACCAAACTAGACGTGACTCGACACGCCTTCGAAGGAAGAAGGGGGCGAGACTTCCAAGCCGCGGCCGAACTAGGCGCAAGGTGTTCGGCGAGAGTCTCTTCCACCGGGGGCATCATAGTATAGCCATGGTTCGCCATATCAGAAACGGTGGCGAAATCCGCGGCCGCGGCGTTAGTAATCCGCGCCGAAAATGGCTGTTTCCAGGACCTCGAAACCTCCTGGTGGAGGTCCGGGAAAAAAGGCAAAGGCCTTCGGGGCTGTGTAGGTGTCCGACTGGTTAAAAAACGGTCGTCCAGCTTGGAAGAAGGTTGGGCCTCGGCCTTGTCAACCTCCCAGTCTAGCCCCAATTTACCCACCGCACGAGAAACCACATCCAACAGCTCACTGTAGGAGGGGGAAACACGCCTCTCCTGTCCGCTAGGAGGAAGAGGGCTAGTGTCGGTCGCGAAGTCCTCAGACCCCGAGGCCGCGGTGGATAAAACATCGTCGTCATAGCGTCCACAACCGAAGGAGATGGCGGTGCATGCCTCCGGTGTGGGAAGTAAATCCTCATTAGAGAAGACGACGGGCTCAGTATAAGTTTTATTCTGCAGCAGGGTAGGGGAGAGCGAGCGATGTGGAGAATATTCCAGCGCTGCGCTGTCCACAAAATCCATGTCGCACGTGTCACCCCAGGCCCTCGCCTCGTGCGGTGCCTCGGCAGTCGCAGAGGTGACCTGACGGGGGTTAGACTCGAGGGCGACATTAGAGAAAACTTCCACCCTGGAGCGCAGTACTCTGAGCCGCAGGCCATCACAATGGGGACAGGAAGAAAGGCCGCTAAGCGCCGCCTGTGCGTGATGTAAACCAAGACATACTACGCACCTGTCATGAGTGTCCCCCGCCGTGATGTACCTGGTACATGGCTCCTTACATTTTCGAAAGCTCATCGCGTCCGCGAAGAGGAGTTAACACTGCTCGAAGAGATCGCTGGAGAACGCGAGACGATAGGGCACAGATGATTCGCTATTCCTGAAGGAATGAAATCTGAGCGAAATGGCGCGCTGCACCCAGGTATATCATGCGCGCGCATGCGCAGGGTGGTGCTATGCGCCATTTGGCCAATAGGATTGGCGGGATGGTATAGGGCTTCAGACATTCGTCACACCAGAGGTGTTCCCATACGTGGTGACGTCACCGCAGCATCGAAGTGACCTATGATAGGGAACCTTTGGTAGTGTATATAAATACATTTGACTTGAATTTAATATAAAGGGGCTATATTAAGCTTTTTTAAAGATCATTAGTTTGTGTATTTGGTCTAACATAATAAGTTGACATGCTTTAATGTAAAAAAAAAACGAATTAATTTTTAAATACTGTAGGATTGTATTGTTGTGCCACCTTCCTCAAATATGATGATGGGAAAAACACCTACTATAGGGGTGAAAATAGAACTTTAATCAAATAAAAAAGTAAATGAATAAATTGTATTATTTACAAATTACAATTGTAGTTCTCGACTGTGGCGAGTGGGGCGGGGCCAAGAGGCGTGGGAAGGAGGAGTGAGGCCAGGTGTTAGTGATTGGAGATGAGCTGCACCTGCGCCCCACCGCCAGTATCGAGTCCCACGGTCGTCGCTTCAGTTTTATATCCTTCCATCTCCTACGTAGGACTCGATACTGGCGGTGGGGCGCAGGTGCAGCTCATCTCCAATCACTAACACCTGGCCTCACTCCTCGTTCCCACGCCTCTCGGCCCCGCCCCACTCGCCACATCGACATTTACCTATGACTATAATTATGACTAATTTATTTTATAATCTCAAGCATTCAGAAATCATTTTGTATTTGCCTACATTATGTATTTTAACAGTGTTATTATTAACCAATCATTATTGGCTCATTGTTTTTTTTTGTTTTTTTTTACATAATGCAAGTCATTTTAGGTCTGTTTTTATAGCAACAACAACAACAACAAAAATTACACCATATTTATACTTCTTTGTAAATTATTATTTGAAGTAACAAAACCATAGTTAATTTGCAGTTACCATGGCTACAAAAACGATGATTTGTGTTGTTATTGTTAAAACCATGGGTAAAATCATTTGTAAGGGAACCTGAAAAAAAAAAAAAAAAAAAACCTGAAAGTGATAAATGGGCCTTGTTTTTACCTAAAAGATTTAAAATGTATAAAGTGTGTATTGTAGCTGACACCATAAATAAACACATTACAATTGTTTTATGACTGAAACTCTTTCTTCTCAAATGCTATTGAGCTTCAAATTTGCGTTTGAGCCCATGTGAAAAAATAGCATAATTTACATATGATTTACAGTTTATTTTAATAAATATCAAACATTCAATTCAATTGTGCATTATAGCTGACACCTAGATGAACAATTACAGTTGTTTTTATGACTGCAAGTCTTTCTCCTCAAATGCTACTGACCTTAGAAAAGTGTATACCAATATTGCATGGAACTTTAGAGACGGTCCCTAAATTTGTGACCCTCGAACGTTCAACGTCAAGCCAACTTTATGCCTGTTTTTTTTTTTTTTTTTTTTTTTTTTTTTACTTTATTTAGTGTTCTTTTCTCTGTGCCGGATTGCTGATGTCCTTTACCTGGGCAAAGATGTCTATCCATCAATTATGAACATTCAGCCGCAAACATGAGGTGCGAGCAGTTGCGAGCACGGATGGAAGAATGTTTTTTTTTTTTTGAGTAACTGGGATGGTGCCCCCTCTGGGAGTTGGTGACCTACGCAGATTGCATACTCTGCGTATAGGGAGCAGCGGTACTCTCTATATGTAATGGAGATTAATCAATGATGAAGAAGTGAACTGGTCTCGCTACAGGCTACGTTTCACAGTTTTATGTCTGGATTCCCCATTATGACACCTTTTTGGGTGAACTAACCCTTTAAAATGGCAGACATTCATTTAGTGATAAAACTGTACATAAATTGTACATTTTGTACACAAAATATGAGTTTCTGGAATGAAAGAGGTCATAAATACCTGTCCAATGAAGAAGACACTGTGACTAAAAGCATGTTTATCACACATTTTGGGAGACACAACAAATGAATAGGAAAAATAAATTATATATCAATATTCTTATGAAATATTAGATATTATGAAAATCTGGCCAATTGTTACTCCCATTATTACAATTCTTTGTTCAAAATGCTGTCCCAACAACACTTTAATATGCAAATTAGATACAGTGTATAGATAAGATTGTGTTTAACGGGAAAACCAGTTTATGTAAGTGTTACACATATACAAACTCTATAATGGAATTCAAAATTCTTCTCTTCATGTCAATGTTTAAAACACATTAATCAATATCTGAGTGAGACAGTTTTGGCCTGGGCATAATTTTCAGAACTAAAAGAACCAAGCCACATTTAATCAATAGGCAGATGCCTTCCAAAGTGACTTAAAAATGAGAAGATAAAGATGAGTCAGACAAATTAAAAAGGCAAATTCTTGAAATAGAGTACATATAAAACACCTTTTATTCATAAAAAGATTCACAGCAGTCCCATACGACATATACACGTGTTTGTTCAAATGAAAATCAGTTGCAGGAAACGCAGTACCTGAACGGCATTAATATAAAATCCATGTTAAAGTGTTTGCTTTTAAAGGCTGTCTATATGTAGCTTCCTCCCCTCTTTATACAGAGATCAGAAGCTTTTCCCTGGATTGGGCCTCAGTGTACTGTATGTGACTCTGGACACAAATGTAATGACAAAGAGCCTAAAAGCACTAAAAAGCAGGTCACAGAGAGCTGACAGTGTAAAACCCAGAAAATCTACAGGATCCTCAAAATGATTAGTCGTCTTCCCCCTCTGACTCAGACTCTGTGGGAGAGAGAATTCAGAAATAATGTGCTCGAGATTTACATATTTGTTTGGCAGAGGGTATTTTTATCCAACAGAATTCCTCACCTTCCTCCGCATTGTGAAGCCACTCCACAAATTTCTTCATTTGCTCCAGAAACACACTTTTCCCTTTGGCAGCATGGGCGTCTTTGTACCATTTCAAAATAGCTTCCTCACTAAGGACATCAGCTGTGGAATGAGAAACACACATCATATCTTACCTCATCTATAATTTATCATTAAAACACTGATCAGATGTGACATGGGTACCTTTGTAGAAGAGCACCACTATTTTGGAGAAGGATTTCATGAAGTGGATGTTGTCGTAGCAGTACTCCTGAATCTTGAGCAGTAAGACCAGCTCTGATTGGCCCTGAGTACTGAACACAGCCAGGAGAGGTGCATAGTGCTACAGGAGAGAGAAACAATCACCATTATCTCTCTCTTACACTGGAAGCACATGACTTGATGTGATGTGTTAGGCCGCAATGGCTTGAGGCTGCCTACATAATCATCTGACACAACAATCAAGCTCTTTCGTGGACCAATCAGCTAGAGAAACCTGGAAATAAAATAAGTTCAAAACAAACTGATTTTTAAAATGACATACAGTAGTTGAAATTGTATTTTACATAATTAAAGAACAAAAGCCTTGAATCTTAAGTACTTGATTGCTGTATCATCAAAATATTTAAACGGATGTATCTCCAACTTTATATGTAAAGATGTATGTAATATAAATTTTATCCATATGCTCACATAAAGTGATATTTAATAATCACTAATCTTCGGTCAAATCTCTTTTTTCTTTTGTTGCAAAATGTAGCTCTATTGTCACTGATATATATATACATATATATATATATATATTGCTTGAATTGTCATGACATGTAAACTATATTATTGTCCCGCTCTAATCTGCTAAATACAACTATAAGGCTTGACGATCTTAAGGATTTGTATGGATTTTTGAAAAGCTGCTTTGAAACAATGTGTATGGGAAAAGCATTATATACATTTGACTTGACTCTAATGTACCTATTTTTGCAGAGGTCGTTTTAAAATATGACACTAATTTAACAAAAAATTAATTAGGAAAGAAAAACATAACCTGACTTGTAACAGTCTGAAGTAAAATATATAAAAAAATCAAATCCGTAGAAAAAATATACTCTCTCTCTCTCTCTCGATATATATATATATATATATATATATATATATATATATATATATATATATATATATATATATATATATATATATATATATATATATATATATATATATATATATATATATATATATATATACACACACACACACACGCCAAAATTATTAGGCCACTAGTATTTTCACAAGCTAGAAAATTGGTTTTAAGTCAGTTATTTCTATATTTTGCTATAGTGTGTCTGTAGGAAAATCGGTTTACATTTCCAAACATTCATTTTGCCGTTAATTATAATATTCCAGAGATTTTTGTCTGGCAGCAGCCAGTGCTCCACACAGAGATTTGATCTGATCATCATCAGTCTGTCTGGAACAACATGAAGAAACAGTGCAAACTGAGACAGCATCAATCCAGAAGAACTGTGGCAACATCTCCAACATCCTTTAGATAAATGAATATAGACATGAGGATTGCAAATATCAGTGTGAGATTTTCAAGTCTAGGTGTTGATACTGTGCCTTCAGGTGTTTGAGGGCCTGCTCGGTGACCAGCTCCTCTTTCTTATTCCATTCAACAGCATTCATGAGGCAGCTCCACAGTAAGCCAATCACAGCCTGCTCCTGAAGATCATTCTTCTTCATCTCCTCTTTCACATACACCACCATCTGAGCACAGTTCACACCAGTACATATGGGACATTTTAAGGACTAATGTGACAATCCTTAATGACAAATATAAAATCTGGATCTTGAAGCGAGAGCTGCTGAGAAGCAGTGTTTAACACGAGTGCATGCTTCACCTCTCTGATGGGACACTGCTGCGACAGGCGCTCCTGCAGCTCTTTCTGAAGCTCCTTGCGTGTGCCCAGAGACTGCTGCGTGCGCAGGAAGTCTGACAGCTCCTTCAGTCCCGCCTCAGTGAAGTACTTTGAGAAGTGCTCCACATTCTGCTTATTGGCAGGGAAGAGTTCCTGAAGTCACGAAGGATGACACAATCAGATTAACTACAGGAAGAACTGGGACGAACCTTTAACCTGTCAGACTTAGAAGGTGAAGTGTGTCAATAGTCCCATGTTGAAATACTTTCTAATTTCTAAATACTTTTTCATCAGCCTTGGTGAGCATTTGATTCAAAACATGAAATCGTATCATTACAGGTCAGTCCAGTTCTTAATTGTGATTGTGTACAAACTGTTTTCAATTATTTATAACCTGTGATTGAATATCAAAACCTTTATTTTTGCTGTAGAATCTGCATGGATTTTGTTGTACTCTGTGCATAAAGGTCATGAGTGAGTTTAGGGGTGATGTACATCTCCATGCAAAATGGTTAATTATCTCCTCATATATTTTCAGAGGTTAATGAATTCAGTATCAGAACTGATCGTGTGTGTAAGCCAACACAGAGCAGATGAGCATCAACAGTTATACCAGGAGCTTCTTATCCAGGTTGGCTTTTCTAAGGGAAGATGTCACCGCATTGGCATCCTTCTCTGCTATCCAAGCTTTGAACATCTTCACCGCAAAAGAGGCTGATATTCCTACAAGCAGACAGCACATACTCTAATACACATCTAAACTAGTCAAATGAAGAATTCACTGCCAATGCAAAAAACAAACAACCCCCCCCCCCAAAAAAAAAAATCTCTCAAGCAAATAATTCATTCCATATAATTTTTTTTTTTTCGAATAAATATAAGAAGACCTTAAGCACAAACCTTCTTTGACCAGGTTATCGCTGAAGAGGCTGGTGAGGATAGGTGGCAGCAGAGTGCCGTTGGCCAACAGGATGCCTGTTAGCATGGCTAGTTTGGTCTGCTCAGACTCAGTGAAGGCCTTCAGGAAGAGAAGAAGCTATATGGGGAGAAAACGTGTGGATCAAAACATACAGTATATGTGGAACATATCATTACTGATAATAGCAAGAACATGATATTATGCACATCAGTTACCTTTTTGATTTCCTCCTCAAAGGCCTTCTCCAGATATTTGTACCTTCTGATAAGTTTATTGAAAACCTGTATGTAGGCATAATCATATATGAGTTACACAATAAGGTGAAAAAAAGTTTTTTTTTTTTTTTTTTTGTAGGGGTCAAATACATTTTGCATAATAATAATAATAATAAAACCTAAAAACAAATATAAAATTCCAAAATATAATAATAGTAAATGTTATGTAATATTATATATTATAGAATTATAGATATTCATATTTAATATCCTTTTTTATATATATTGAAATATCTAAACGTAACAAAATATTATATATGAATTAATGAATGATGCCTTTATATAGCCCTTTATTGTGTATTGTTGTACACCCAAAGCACTTTCCTCAACCACCAGTGGTTATTATACAACTATATAATAATAAACAATAAAATAAAATGTTATATATATATATATATATATATATATATATATATATATATATATATATATATGTGATACTACTACTATTATTATTATATTTTTTACATTTTTTTTAGATGATGTTAATAATAATAACATAATAATATATAAAATAATACATATTACATAAAATTATATGATAATAATTATTATATTTATTATCTGTTCAATAGTATCTAATATTATATATGTGATATTGTACAACATATTATTTGTTAGATATTATTAATATTATTATTATACTTTTGTTTAGATGGTGGTAATAATAATAATAATAATAATATCTAAAACTAATATAAGAAAAATACCTAAATAAATATTTTTAGATTGAATAATAATAATAATAATAATAATAATAGCAACAATGTAATATAATATTATATACTATGTAATATTATTATATAATTACATTTTATTGTTTAATATTATTAATCATATATGAGATGTTATATATTATATTATTTGTTAGATATTATTACTATTATTATTATATTATTTTCTATGATAATAAAATCTAAAAAAAACAATAAGTTAAGAATACCTAAATGAATATTTTTTTATATGTAATAATAATAATGTGCTATTTTATATTATACTTGTATGCTATTATTATTATTATTTTTATTATTTTATCAAATCAAATTTGATTCCTGGTGATATGACATGATATGATATGTTAAAATCCTGGACACAAGAACTCACTTTTAACCTCATAGGAGCTGGTGATGGAGATACAATGTAATCCAAGGGATTATTTCAAAACGACACAGTACGAGTGGCATACTGGTTCAACCCAGAGGATTTGGGGGCTAAGTACATCTAATGCAATTTTGAAACCGGATTCCCCTGCCTTCCTGCTATCTTTGTTTCGGCTGCTCATTTTTCAAATGCAACAATGGAAAAAAGCATCTCATTGAACGGGCTGAAGTGGGGTGTTCACCTGAGCATAGTTGCGAACAGCAGTGTGGTTTTCCTCAGTCCTGAACATGCAGTGCTCCGTCACCTTGGTCTTGTCCCCATCGTCAATGCGTGTTCCCCCGGGAGCTGAGAGAGGGAAAGTGAGGTTACAGGTTAATGCTGTAAATCCTTTGAGAGCACAGTGCTGTCATTGTTAACCCCTACTGAGAAAATGTCACTGTGTCTACTGACGTCACAGCAACAAGCTATGCAACAACACAACAGTTATACCAGAATACTAAATTCTCTGTGTCATATGCGGTGTTTGCAATGTTAACAGTTTTATTTATGTATAATGCATAATGTGCAGTACAGCTTTATGTATAAGATAAGTGATGTAGTGTAGGTCAAGTTAAAAAAGCCTTAGCCTCTGTACTACAGAGTAGATGCATTTCCAAAGCATTTAATCAAATAAGGAAATAAACTGAATTACAGCATTGCTTCCACCCCAAAATAGGACATGGTTTCTCAATGTGCTCTGCACACATAACAATGCAATGCCTCATGGACTAATTCACAGGTGTCTGGGTTAATACCATACACACAGTTAACTTCAGATCCCTGGATTAGATTGTCGAGCCACTGATCCATTGATTGGTCAATGTAATACTTCACATCTTACCATTTCATAAAACACTAAACTGGCTTTTCTACAGAGCAGCTTAGAGTGCATGAAGATGAAAAAATATACTATTGGAAGAAAAAATTGTTCCCCTGAGAAACTTTGCATTGGCTTGCAAAACATTTTCTTTCTCTCATGCATATACAAACTTTCTCAGGGTGAAAGTTTTGCAAGTGAATACAAAAGAAACATATGTGTTCCTTTAGAGGCTTTGTATTATTTTGGCAAAAATATTCAAAATATTTGAATTAGTGCTGTCAAAATTAGCGCGTTAACGCATTCGATTAATTTGAAATATTTAACGCGTTAAAAAAAAATAACGCAATTAACGCGGTTGCAGTTTTTTTTATTTCCAGTTGTGGCCTTGTGTGTTCAACGTGCAAAGAAATATGGATAAGTACAAGGAAGGACTTTTAGACGGAAAGTTTCAGTATAAAACTCTGCCGGATTACTCTTCAGTCTGCCACAAGAAACATTACTCTTCATTTAGTCTGCCACAAGAAACAGCAACATTAAAATCATGAACTCAAATGTCATTGTTAAAAAAAAACGTTAATAAGCTTAAACGAAAATAACGAAATAATTGTGTAGCGGAGTATTTTTTGTACACAGTGCCGCGAACTGTCAATCACTCCTGTACGCGTGCATCACTGTCCTCCTCGCAGCTGCAGCAACTTGCGCTCTCTCTCTTCATCAAGCTTTAAAACAAAAAGGGGACAAAAAGATCATATTGTCTTTGTGCATAGGCTATAGATTAATTAGATAAATGAATATCTAAATTTGTGCCTTGCCGTCTACGGTATTTTTTTAGAACTTAGAAAAAAGATGCTGCAGCCAATGAGCAGCCAGCGGGGGCTGCAGGACGACTCAACCTCCGCAGACAGTTTTTAATGTTTATCAGACAATAAATACTCAAGATTTTGCTTTAGTATAACTCACAACGAGTTTCACACACCTTCTCCGGCCACGTTGAGTTGTTGACACTAACAGTGGGAAAAGCGACACATGCGCTATTCACTTGTATAACTTAAGGGTGAATGGGTAATGTAGTTTCTGCTCTCGGTGGGATGAATTAGGAAGATTGCATTGTGAAGGGCGCTCTGAAAATCGGCAGTGCAGGTAAAAGATTAAAACCTCTATTAAAACAGATGTCCAAATGAGCGTAGCGGTACGCTACAAGCACGTTCTGGGCGCACGGAGAGGTGGCGGTACGCTCAAGAGCTATATTTGGAAGTGGCGGTACTGAGTACCTGTGCATACTGGCCCACTTAAAGCACTGGCAATGACTACACTTTGGAATTTTTTTGCAGTCCACTTAGAATTCAACATGGAAATCATTTTTGTTTTTTATTGGCATTGATTGTTTTGAAATTCAAATGGTACTTACATGCCTGTGTTTTTATTTCTGTAATAAATATGGCTTTCAAGCCAACAGTTAATTTGGAGGATATTGATGGTTTATTGCAGGTATGTTGTTTACATGAGAAAATCTGTGTTACAAGTTAAACAAAAATTCCAATAAACAATCATATTTTGAATTTAAATAGTTTCTTTGTCTTGAGTTTACATTAATTATTTACATTTTACATTTACATATCCAAAAAGTTTCAGTCTTTTAATTGCGATTAATCGCGATTAATTTTAAAAAATTGTGCGATTAATTAGTTAATTTTTTTTAATCGATTGACAGCACTAATTTGAATTCATTTTTATTTATTCAAAAGTTTTCTCTAACAGGTCGTCGTAGATCTTCTGTTATTCTTCTTTTTCATCAAATTACTTTGCAAAAACCTTTTCAAATATTTTAACATATTATACTTAATGTGACATATTTCTGAATTGACAGTATATTCAATGATTTAAAAAGTCTTAATAAATTACAGTAGATCAGGACAAATTTTATTAATGAACTGATTGAATCATGTAAATAAGTTCTCTAGAGCAGTCTTACTTTGAGTGGTTTCAAAAAAATGCAGATTTAAAGACACTAGCAAATTATTTTGGTGAAAACTATGAAGAAAAATGTATGTCTACAAATAAATAGCTTTTAGTTATTATAAGTACAAAAATGTGCATTAAGGAAGTAAACGGAGTTTATTCTGTCTCATGCTTTCATGTTAACTTGATTGTAGTGCTTTCATCACATTTGTGTAATAGATCCCAGTCTATTTTCACAGAGTTCAGAGAAACCAATCTTTGTTAAGGACTAATAAGGGCAAAGGTCAGAAGATTTGGACTTAATCTCTATTTTACAGAGTTAACAGCAGACTTCTACTTATGAGGGCTCTATCTCCAAGCTGGAATAATCTGACTGCTGTTCTTCCTCTCTCATGTGCTCTCACAGCTATTAGGGCTTTATATAAAGCCAGAGTAAACTTTTTAGCTCTAATTGGGTTGACAGAGACTGTCCCATCCTGAAGACATCTCTACCAGTTTTTGAAACTGAACTCATTCCACACAGATTGAACAAAAAGTGTAGTTAGTGAGAAGAATGATATTAACCTACTAGCTAATCATCAGCAGGAGTAAAGAAAAACAAGAAATAGCAGGAGTAATGAGTATTGAGTATAGGAGCATTGATAGGATTGCACTTAATCATTTCTTTAATAAAATAACTATGATTATTACATTATGTTCTTATATTATAACAGGTATCTTAAGCTTGCAGTACAACAGAACAATCTTTACATTTTTCAAACTGTTTTCTATTTAAATATATTTTAAAATGTAATTTATTTCTGTGATCAAAGCTGAATTTTCAGCATCACTACTCCAGTCTTTAGTGTTACATGATCCTTCAGAATCAGAGATCATTCTAATATGATTATTTGTTGCTCAATAAATATTATTATTATTGTTTCAGTGTTGAAAACAGATGTGCTTTTTAATATTTTGTGTAAACTAGGGATGTCGCGATATACCGGTATTGACGATAACCGTGATATTCAAATACACAATTATCGATATCGTGTTAATTTAGTGTGTGAGGATATACCAGTATTAGTGATAACCGCAATATTTAAAATGAAAAGTTCTCTTATGATGACACCACATGTAAATACTTGGTAACAGTACCTGGTTGAGTGCCCAGGTGGCAGTATCGTGCCTTAACTGTAAAACCTGTCACAAAAGAAGAAGACGCAGCACTCACAGCTACTCCGAGGAGAGCTGTGTTCATCAGAGTAAGTAGTTATTATTTTACTAGTCATAGAATGGGAAATATTATATAACCTATTAACAGCGGATTTTTGTGTTCATATACTTAAGTAAAGGGTGTTTATTTTAATAAGTACCGCGTTTTCTTTACTCGTCTTATTTTTGTATTTGCAATCAATACGGCCTGTGCGTATTAACACTTTATTTCTTTCTTTGTTCAAATCTATGAACAGTTAACGTTACACGATTAAAACGGATCTTGAAAAACTGAGCGACCACGTTGCTACATTAAAGTCTGTAAAATGTTAAGTTGGTCACAGTGCAATGCACTTAATGCCTCATCTGTGGTCATTCTTCAATAAGGTTCATTAGTTAACATTAGTTAATTACATTAGTTAACATATATAAATAACATAAATAATAATGAACAATATTTCCACAGCATTTATTAATCTTAGTTCATGTTAATTTCAGCATTTACTAATGCATTGTTAAAAATCACAAGTTGTGTTAACAAAGATTAATAAATTGTGTAATAAATGTATTGTTCATTTTTCATTCATGTTCGTTAATACATTAATGTTTTAAAAATGGCATCTAATTGTAAAGTGTTAACATTAATATTTATTCATCATACTGTTGAACTTGACAGTATTTTCTCTCTTGTTATTTCATAAGAGCTTCAAAGACGACGGAGAAAGCCAGAGTCTTGTGCCCTGCATTTATCAATATTATGCTCGTTGGGTGAAAAAGAAAAACTCAATAAACAAAGTAAAAAATAATTTGACTGATATCTTCCCCACCCCAAGGTTTCTATAGATATCACGATATATCACCATCGTGAATTCTTATGGCCACAATAACCGTGATATGAAAAATCTAATATCGTGACAGCCCTAGTGTAAACCATGATACATTATTTTGGAATTCTTTGATGAATATAATTTAAGTGAACAGCAATTATTTGAAACATTTTGAAACAAACCATGTACAATTTTTAACAAATGTTTACATTTAATGCATTGTACCAGATTTAGCCAGATGCTCATTTTCATCTGCATAATTGTCTTAATTATTTTTAACGCATACTTTTTTGAACAATATATTAATGTCACATTTATATAGATTATAGGTTTAAATGCACTATAATATGTAACGTTATGTGAGCAACATGGCTCAATACACTAATACAGCATATGTGCTTCACAACCCTTTAAATGCATACAATTTTAAACTCACAAAATGCATATTCAACAACAAAAACCCTTTTAATATATCATTCTCTACTCTGGCTTCCCATATCTGCGCTAACCAACTTCAACACTCTGCTCCTGTCCCACAGTGAAGCCGGCCACTCACTCTCTCAGCCTGCTTATGTGCAAAAGATCTGAAGATTTCCAACCGGCTGTGACAGCTCCTAGGAGACAACTAAGACAGGCTAAAATCATGTTGTGTATTCCCTGCTGTCCTCATTCAAGATTCAAGATTTTTTATTCGTCACATAAACAATTATATAGAGAATATATAACCAGCAGTGAAATGTGAGTCAGGTCCGCTCCATGGACAGTGAAATTATTAAAGAATACAACAGAGGAAAATATACATGAATATAGATTTGAAAGAATGAAATAAAAGTAAACAATGAAAATATAAGAATAAAATGTGCATGAAAGTATACTGTAGTCTTAAATATTAAGATACACAGGAATGTACAAGAGGCGAATCTGCAAACATGTTGTGACACTGTCAGTATGTCAATATGAGGTAGAGAATGATCTCTACTGATTAAGTGATTATAAAGTGGAGACATGTAGATTTTAAGACGCTGGTTTTGAGTATATGAGCCCAATGGCCTGGGGGAAGAAACTCCTTCTAAGTCTGTCAATTTTTGCCATCAGGCTACGGAAGCGCTTACCAGATGGCAGCAAAGTGAAAAGACAGTTACCAGGGTGGTTGGAGTCCTTGATGATTTTAATGGCTCTTTTTTTTTTTGCAGCGTTTGAGGTAGATGTCCTGCAGTGACGGAAGAGCAGACCCTGAGATACACCGAGTCAATACACTTTCTATAGACCCTGAGTATAAGTTTTCAGGATTGCCTGTAAGACCTCAGATTTCCTCAGCTGTCACAGATGGTACAGTCTTTGCTTGGCTTTATTAACCTGTGCTTGAATGTGGGTAGTCCAAATCAGGTCCTCGGAGATGCTTACATCAATTTATTTGAAGCTACTCACCCTCTCACCCACTCACCCAGAGAAATCCCTTCAAGTCCGGCTGCTTTCTTGACGTTCACTTGCTTTAGGGGCCTCCGAACCTTGTCCTCCGACACAGTGATCACATGATTATCTCTGCTCTAACTGCTGCTTCCTGATGCGCTGATTGGCAGACTCGCGCTGCTAAGATTGTTTTCAAAGCAGACGTAGAAAGATTTTAACTCGTCAACCAGCAATGGATCTGCTTTCACCTCTGCAGAGGATTTATTTCCAAAGACACAGATGCTCTTTAGTCCCTGCCACATGCGTTGGGAGTCATTGAGCTGGAAATGTTCGTTTTAATGTATCAGAGTTTGGCGGCTCTTACTGTGCATCAGAGTGCATAGCATGATGCTTTGTATTCGTTCATGTTACCCAACAAAAGAAAGCCGTCGTATGCGGCAGTGCATTTGTTAACCATAGCACAGATTGTTCTGTCCAACCACGGTTTCTGATTAGAGAAGGTCCTTATAGTTTTTGTTTCAGTTGCTTGCTCGGCTAGTATGCTTACAAAGCTTAAAGGGGTCATGTGATGCTGCTAAAAAGATTATTATTTTGTGTATTTGGTGTAATGAAATGTGTTTATGCAGTTTAAGAAAAAAAAAAAAAAAAATTCCACATACTGTACATTATTGTTTCTTCTCTATGCCCCGCCTTCTGAAACGTGTTGATTTTTTACAGGGCTCATCGTCTGAAAAGTGAGGTGTGCTGTGATTGGCCAGCTATCCAGTGCGTTGTGATTGGCTGAAAACCTCAAGCGTGTGACGGAAATGTTATGCCTCTTAACATATTGTGATGCCTTGTCCAGCCAGAGTGACAAGACATGAACATAAAACCCATTATAAACATGATTTCTAGTCATGACTTCTCTTGGAAGGCAAAAACAAAGAACAACGAAACAGCTTCACACACCACGGCCTTGAGTGAGCAGAGGCTGGAGGACAAAGGCCAAACAAAGTAGTTAGCTTTCACAAACAAACACACAGCGTCTATACGACATGGCGGAGGTGGCAACAACAATACTACATTGAGAATTAAAGTTACGCCTTCTTTCTTTGCATGAACATCTGGGCAGCATTATGCAAATCTTCCCACATACTGACGTAGATATGTGGGGGCATGTTAGAATGAGGGGGGTGTGGATGAGTGTTAACTTTTATAAAGAATATCTCTTTGGATTTGAGACTTTAATCTTTGCAACTTTACAGATCTTCTTCATGCACAAAGAGATTGTAACACTTCTAAGAGAAAGGGCAATTTGTAATCGCATCATATGACCTCTATAATGCTACATCTGTGAACTCACTGACATCACATAAACTTGCCCGAAACATGTTCCAGTCTACATCATCAAGAGCCGCCTGTAGCATGACAGAGTGGGAGGACCAGCGCGTCACTACTATCTGCACCGGGGGTTCTTGAACAAGCCTTTGTTTATATTCCAGTGTGAGAAAAAAATGGCTACATGGTCCGATTTGCTAAAAGCCAGTAGTGAGCGGGCTTTGTTGGCATTCTTAAACTGAGAGTAACAATGATGCAGTGTATCGAGTCCTCTGGTTGGACAGGATACATGTTGATAAAAGTTTGGCATGACCTGCCTGAGGTTGGCTTTGTTACAAGTCCCCAACAATGATAAGAGAAGCGTCAGGATGTTTGTTTATGTAGCCGCTGAGCGCACTGTGAAGCTTAGACAAAGCCAAGTCTGTGGTGGGATGTAAACAGCAGTAATAATGATCGATGAAAACTCCCAGGGTAGACAGAATAGGTTGCAAATAATGGATAGATGTTCCAGATGAGGTGAGCAGGATCATGACAGAATGGAGATATTCCTGGGGTCACACCATTTCTTGTTAATCATTAAATGCACATCTCCACCTTTGGATTTACCAGCCACGGCTGTTCAGTCCATCCGTAAAACAGAGAAGTTATCAGATGGCGTTACAGCAGTGTCGGGACCAAGGTCATGAGCCATGTTTCAGACAAACAAAGGATGTTACAGTCCTTTATGTCCTGTTGGAAACTTATCCTGGCTCTAAGATTGTCCATCTTATACTCCAGAGATTGGACATCGGCAAGCACAATGCTCGGTAGAGGAGGACTGTAGTCTTTTTTCCTCAGGCTCTTGTGAATCCCAGTGCGTTTCCCATGATGTTTCTTGATCCCTCGCCTCGGGTGGTTATACAAGTGGCTATTGTTCATCTCTGCGTTCCGGAAAATCTCAGATGGCCATGATGTGTTGGAGGATAAAGTGTCCTGAAACAGGTTAGTGAAGCGGTGTCCAATGTCCAGAAGTATTACTTTGTCGTAAATGATCAGACTTTATGTGTGTTAAAAGAGAAAGCAAAAGTAAGTCAAAAACTAAATAAAAGAACAAAATCTAAGCGGAGCAACCTGGACAGCATCCAACATCGGTGGTACCATCTTGGAAGAAATCTATAACCATCAATGGGATTTGTAAGTTGATGGCCTAGACGTACTGCACTAAACACTTTGATCCAGAGATGTGCTGCAAATGTTGGAGCAACAGCCAGCTGTCACAGGAGAGTGAGCTTATGACCCCTCATTCTGTTTACTAGCAGTCCTTTACGAATGTTGCTTGTCAGATTGTAAAGTATAGCCCCAGTGACATCTTGGCTGAAAGGCAGCAGCAATTTTTTTTTTATTTTTTTATGTCAAACTGTAAGGTATACATCTGCAAGACTGTGACCAGTGGTGTAGTGTGGGCCATGTATATGTTGTATGCTTACTTTTTGCCTGGGGTTGTTTGTGTATTAAAACTTCTAAGGATCGATAATTGCGTATTCCCTTGGTACACCCACTTGCTTTGCAAGTCCATAATCTACTTTCATATTAGCATCCGCTTTAATGGTGTCTCATGCTGTGGTTGAAAACTTGCGATTCTTCGTTATAATTTTGGCATTGTCACTTTTATTACCTTTTCCAGTCCTTCACCGACTGACTGTAAGTGTCCACTGTACAGTGTCCACTGTAAGTGAGCCATTGTGTGTTGAATGTGAATTACTCGCGTATTAGCAGTTGGAATTTGCATTTTATTGATGCTATTTATTGTCGCTTGTGCTTAAATGTTTTGTGCGAGAGCGGGAGGGAATGTGCTGTCCACAGATTTTGTTTTGTTAACTATTTGATGCCAAGGACCCTCAAGTTTAACAATCCCTTCAGGCCCAGTTTTACAGGGCAACAGGAATGCAAGGGCTAAGCACCCTGTTATAACATATCAAAAAAACTGATTTGGCAATCTATCCAGTGTTTACACTCTGGGGAGTATAAAAAGTTTCTATTTACAACGTGTTTTTATAGCTGATTTATTTTATTGACAATTTAAAATATCTTGTTTTAACCTAATCACAACAAAGTTTAAGAGATTATTAACTGCATATTTCTGAAATTAGAAAACAAAATAGTATCTTTAAGATCATAAGAAAGCCATGTAACGAGGTGTCATCAATGATGAAATTTAATCTCCTACAAAGCAATAATTAAAGTAGTATTAAGACAATATCCCAAATTATGCACAAGGTTTTGGACCTTCTCACCAAGCATGCTCCCAGCCATGAGGATGTCAAACAGGGTGTCGGCATAGCGGCGGTAGTCTAGTCTCGACCCAGTGACATCCAGAAACTTGGCTACAGCATCAAGATCACCACCTGCTTCGTTGAGGCCTTGAACAATAGTGTCTCGGAAAACCGTAGGCTCAAACTTCTCCTTTTCATCTGTGAGAGAGGAAATACAAGAAAGACTCTCAGTCAAGGTTACCGCAGCAGAGATTCAGGATTCACATTAGCCAATTATGATGTAGAATATAATGCTTTAAATTATTTAGATTTGATTCTTGATTTGAATCCATCTGTGTAGAATGCTTGACAACAAAGCAGGTGGTCGAACACCGATATATGCAAGCCGCACTTATACCTACTATTATGTAAATGAGTTCCCTCGCCTCGCTGCTGGCTTGGATTTCTGATTATAGCACACGCTAAAGAGCATGTTGAGTGTCTTCCTGTGAGATCTCACATTTGAAGAGCCAGTCACACCTACCACACAAGCCATTGAAGCATAACTCTAATGCCCTGTTGAAAACGCCCCCACATTTGTCACAGTCAAAAGCTATTAAGTAACGTTCCAAAGCTGTCTGTAAAGTCTAACGGTGTTCACCTTTCACCCGTATCATATACACCTACATGGAGGATTCAAATTAGAACTGTAAAACAGTCTTGTATGACTTCTTTATATGTAAAATAATAAATTGTTTGCAAAAAGATTGACCTATATATTGTTTAAACATACACTATCAGTCAAATGATTGGCTTTTACCCAGCATGGATGCATTAAGTTGATCAAAAGTGAACGTAAAGATGGTTCTACTTTACTTACTCCACTTTAGCCATTCTACTAACTATTAGTAACTTTGAAACTGCATGTCAGCTAACTCTCATTAGAGTTTTAGTAGATTGTTTAGGATTAGGGTCAGTAGAATATCTAAAGTGGACTATACAAAGGTAATGTGCTACTCTAAAGACATAGTGTTGAAAAGATTAGGAAAAAAGAAGAATCTTTTTCAACTTTATTTTAAGAAAAAAATTACATTTGACATAATTTAACAACACAACTGTTTTCAACATTGATAATAATAAGATTTCTTTTTTTCTGAGCAAGTCAGAATATAAGAATGATTTCTGAAGGATCATGCAGAAAGTTTTACTTCGCCATCGTAGCAATAAATAACTTTTATATAAAGTATAAAATATAAACGTTTATATAAATAGAACAGACTTAAGTTTAATCCTTTTTTTAAACTTATTTTAATAATATTACACAGTATTACTGTTTATACTGTACTTATAATTATGTAAAAAACAATTATCAACACACCACAACAATAAAAACAATATGTAATAATCATAGTCATCATAATTTCTAGAATTTTGTGACTGGAGATGCATAAATGAAACAATTTATATATTAAAACATATAATAAACAAAAAATATACAGGGCCATTCACACAAAATTGTGTTTTTGCTTTGACTCAAGAAGTAGAATATGGAAAATACTGTATATAACTTTTTTTTTTTTTAGTTTTTAACTTCTTTTAACACTTACATAAAGAAAGAATGGAAAAGTAGCACCGTTGAACAGAAAAATGCTTTCTGTGTGAACACCCACTTCCCCAAACTTTCTTAAACTAATGCTTCAGCTATTGCAGTAGGCTATTTGTAAACTTCTGTGGCTCTGAGACTGCAGGACTAATAAGATAAAAGATCAGAATGGCAGAGGGTCTGCACTGGCACCAGTATTGTGTGGGACATCAAGTACACAGTAGCACACAAACAAGCTATTAATGGAACATGAATTAAGACCCTTGCCACTGCATTGCTGAGTGAGTGTCTGCAACATGTGTGCACATCTAAGGTGTGTGTGTGTGTGTTTCTGGATGTGAACAAATATTACAAACAATCACTTTACATTTGCCATTTAATGGTCAACACAAGTTATAAAAGTTAAATCATTTGTAAAGCCCACAATTAGTTTCTATTAGAGGTAGAATAGGAAATATTGAGATAAAAAATGACTCACCCCTTTTCCTGGTCTTAAACCGCTGGCCTGTAAGCACTGGCTTCTGTGGCTTACCGGTATTCATAAAAGTCCTTCACATTCACATGCAAAGAAACAGACATAAAATATATTCAAATCAGCAACAAAAACATAGATGACCCATTTTTGTTCTATGACAGATCCATTATTGAATAAGCCAGATGCCCCACAAAACAAAACAATGAAACAACTCCTGACCCTGTAATCTGTGCTTTCCCCAACACTACACCCCCACTCTCACACACCTCGTTTATAATAGCGCACTGTACTAGGAGGAAAAAAAGCTTGCGATCTAAAAGCTCATCGGCTGAGCGGTCGTCTCCTGCACGCAGTGAGTGCTCCAGTAGAAGCCAGTGCTCCTGCAAGCCTTTCGCTGCCCTGTGCTAAATATAGAGGGGCTCATCCCTGACAGTGTAAACTTCAGTCACCCAGGTCTGGGACATGTGTCGTATTACAGCAAGGACATGTCTGATCACGGCTTACAGCCCTCTGCATGTGTGTGTGTGTGTGTGTGTGTGTCTGTGTGTGTGTATACAAGCAAACTCACAAAGTATACACACATGCAAACATATGCACAAACAAAATCAACATTTTCCATCAGCTGCCTCAATTTTATTGATGCGCAGAGTGACAGAGTGCAGGTCAACATTGTGTGTAAACTTATGAGAAGAATCTACAAAAAATATGGGGTAAATAAAGGCAGCAAAACCCCAAAATTTCTGTGATGTCCTTTATTCCTACAGTATATGTTGCAGTAAATTTTGCATTTGAATGTTTCACCATACCAAAGTGAAGTTGAGGTCAGAGGTGTGAGAATGATTTGTGATTTGTAATATTTAATATAGGTTTAATATAATATATGTAATATAATAATTATTGAACGGATTTAAATAAATCAAATTTTAAGAATTTAAACTGACTACAATAAAACTTCAATGAGGGCAGGTTTATTTTTGAGAGTCAGCTTTAAAATATATTTTTTATATCCACTATTCAAAAGTTTGGGGTCTGTATAATTCTGTATAACTGGGGTCTTTAATTCAGCAAGGATGCATTAAATTTCACAAAGGAAAGGTAACAATAAAAAAACCCCACAATATTGCAAAACATTTTAAATTATTTCAGATAAATGCTGTGCTTTAATAATTTTCTATTCATCATAGAATCCTTGGGGTGGGGGGAATCAGTCATGTTCAAGCAGATCAAAGGAGTTCAACGTTAATACAAATATGAATGTTTTTTATTTAGCACCAAATCAGTATATGAAAAAAAATCTTAGTGAGAGTCTTAGTGAGCAAAAGACCCGAAGACACTTCTTTCAAAAAATAAATAAATAAAAATAACAGATAACATATTTCATACCACACAAAGAATACACTTGATTTGCCATCAAAGCTGCATGAACTCGTGACTCACAGTAATAATTAACTGAAATCAGAACAATTGTTTTTAAACAGCATTCTACATCATGGATCAGTACTTTCATGCAGTTTTGAACAATATGTAATCGTTCAAGTCCTGCGTGATTTATAAATATCAACCCACAAAGGGGATGATTTAGCTGACTGTCACCAAACCATAATCCATTACAACAATGCAGTAACCGGCCCTTAGATCAGCTCAAGTGGAGGATGTCCAGAGCACAACGCCTCACAGGACTGGTCAGATCTCCAGAAACTCTGGAGAATAAAAAGTCAGGTCAGGTCAGGGTCAGGTCTTAAAGGGGTCCTATTAGGCCTATGCTTTTTCACTTTTTAAATTACAAAGTTACAAATTTCAAAGTCTACTCCAAAGAGGGATATTTCGTAAAAAAAAAAAAAAAAAAAAAAACATTTTCAAGAACTACAATGAATAGCTCGTTTGGACTACAGCACTGTTTTCCAGTGTTTATGATGTCACAAAGTATCCCATTAGAACATCATTAAAATAATTCCCACCTATGAAAATTCCAATGGTTTGGGGGTGGGCAGGGGTGAGGTCATGGTTAGAATGCTTGGTTGAGTGCATCAGACAAGACCACAAGGACGAAGAAGAAGAGCTGTTGTACTGTCAGTTTTTCTCCAAGTCTGTTCATATCTGTGCATGCAAAGGTTCAGCGTGATCCTCTTGCTCAATATTCTCAGGGGCTGAATCAGACTCAGATTGATATGGCAATACTGACGAACCACCAAGCATGAGAGCATGTTCTAGTACACCCCAAAACAAAATTTATATGTTGTAAGAGAGCATAATAGGACCCCTTTACTTAGATTACAACAGTCCCCGAAAAATAAGTGGGGCTTAAAAACCATCAAAATCACTCTCCAGTTAATGTACCACATTGCTTATTCAACACGGCTCTTTGATTTCACCACTTTCTCACAATGTATAAGTGACATTCCTTGTCATAAAACCAATTAAACAAGGACAAACATCAAACTGCACTTGACAACCACAAGAATATGTTTTTTGGAGGCTTGTGTGTGCTGCTGTTGTATAGCTGTAGGTTTATATTCTAGCTATTTTCACCGGTCCCAGTTTATAAGTGCTTCAGTGCCAAGAATAAGACTCCGGCTATGCCTGGCATTGCTGGAAGAGAATGCAACCTGGTTTCAAAGTAGGAATGAGGTTCTGGAACACAACACAGGACAGAAGCTTTGATAGGATATAAATATTATACATAGAAGCCTATAAATAACTATATTACACTACAGTTAATGCATTAGTTTGTTGACATTCATATTTTAAAAGATATTTTGTATTACAAAATATGACTATTGATTGTTTAATGCTGAATGTAAAAGATATATATATATATATATATATATATATATATATATATATATATATATATATATATATATATATATATATATATATATATTATATAATGCATACTTTTTATTTGGTCCACTGAAATAATAGAAGAACGTTGTTGTGCGCTCGTGTAAAACAAAAAATAATTGTGTCCAGCTGACGACCTGTGGTTCACAAGTGTTTAACATCAACAACACGGTTTCATAAATAAGTAATTCGACTCCATCATTAGTTAAATGCCTTAGTCTGCTAACAAATGTATCACTTTTGGACATATTTAGCTTGTTAAATTAATTATACAGTTTCAAGACCAGCAGGTTACGCTTCAAAACTCGTACAAGCTCAGAAGGTGCTCAGAAGCACGAGAGAATCAGACACGAATCAGGCTAATAATAATAACACTGCGCATCATGACATGTCATAATGTGATTGTATATAACGTTTACCTGTCTGTGATTCTGTCTGTGATGATCTCGAGCACCGCTCCGCGCACAGTATCTCACGAGACACTGTTTGAGCAGGCAAGTAATGTACAGCTGGACTGAACTACTCTCGAGAGGGGTAGCCTGTTTGGCACGACATTAATTACTACTGCTATTAATAATTAAATCCTCTTGAATAAAAAAATAGTAATAACACATATTTATAAAATATACTGTTTAATAAAGTACATGTTGACATCCTTAAATATTCATTACGGCTTCTTCACATCGTGTCACTCTTGGATCCACCTTCCCCTCGTATCAATTTCAAAAGTGGTATGAACCAATGATGTTCTCTTTTTACTTGGAGTTTGGATTATAAAGTCCGTATTCTGAGGAAGAATTTTCACATCGATATACTATTTATCCTTAACAATAATAGCAATTGATGGTGTCAATATGACGAGCATGACCCCTGCAAAGAAATTTGATCTGACATCTGAAGAGAGAGTGATGCTACAGGTAGCTGCTTCAGGTACTGGATTTTTTTTTCTTAAAAACAAACTGTCTGCTTATATATTATTTATATAAATTATCCTATCGAATTGGTTGCAGGTTTATTAATTTGTTCCCTTTGGGACTTGGTTACATTACCTTTCTGATACCATAAGTTTCTTTGTTCACAAAGTTTATTTCTTTCTTTTTTTTTCCCTTTTTTTTGGAAAGAAATTAATACGTTTATTCAGCAAAAAGCATTACATTGATAACACAGTGAATACATTTAGAACAAAATATTTCTACTTTAAATGAATGCTGTTTTTAACAACTTTATTAAAGAATCCTGAAAGAAAAGTTTCCACTAAAATATTATGCAGCATAAATGCTTTCAACCATGATAATAATTGTGAAATGTTTCTTGAGCAGCAAATCAGCATATAAAAATTATTTCTGAAAGATCACGTGACACTGAACACTGGGGTATGATGCTGAAAATTTAGCTTTGCATCACATTTTACAGTATATTCAAATAGAAAAAAAGATATTTACAATTTTAATATTTCATAATATTACTGTTTTACTGTATTTTTGATCAAATAAATGTAGCCCTGCAGAGTGTGAGACCTCTTTCAAAACATTAAAAATAATCCCCAACTTTTGAACAGCAGTGTATAAACAGTGCCTGTTTCATGCTATACAGACTTTGATATTAAATGAAAGATTTGTTCACATAATATTCTTAAACTATAATCTATGTCCTAATCACATAATCTATCTATAAACTAACCAGTTTAATGAAACTTTCTGTTTATCTTAGAACAGTATTTTGATGAATCCTTGCATAATTTCAAAAAGGTAGATAATATAAATATCTTAAAATTAAGTGTATTTATACAAAGTACAGTTTGTTATGTATGTACACCATCCAGGGAAAATTTAAGATGGTGACTAATCATGAGTTGTCCATGTTCCTAGTGTTTAGTAAACTCTGTGTTTTCTCAGAGGTGATGTACAAGAGGCCACCCAGCTCCTCAGCAATCCAAGCGTGCGTGTTAACTTTCTGGATGAGGTAAGAACATAAAGATGATGAATATGGGTAGTAATTTACAGGCCATTTAAGCACAAGTTATGGCTCATTTGGGTGCACCAAGCTGGAACACAACAAAACATAAAATCAGACACAGGGCGGCTGGCCAAACACAACCCATACTTATTGCTACTTTTATTAATGCTTATGCTATTTTTCTGCAGCCTAACTATTGTACATAGACACAGGCCTGACATTGTAAATAGTGGTATTATTTAGTTGTTTTCTGACAATCAGCCCTTATGTAAACGAGTGCAGTGGCTGGTGGGTTGGTGAGGTGACAACATATGTTCAGGCATATGGCAGAGACTCTTGAGTGGCAGAGGTGGTCATTAAAGAGGTGTGATAATAGAGACATGCCACTAGATGTAACCTACAGACTACTTGAGGTCTTTTGGGGCTGAATGATTAGAAACAGCAGTTGATAAGTGTATACCACCTGTCAAAATCAGATGTGCAGCTTGTTCGCTGTGCCACCAACGCAGTCTTTTGACATCATTCAGCTCATGTCACTCTCAACAAGTGCCAGTGTTTTGTCAGAATCTCCATCCTGCAGACACATTTCCTGGATTTTCAAAACTGAACAAGACTAAATGTAATTTGCTTTTGAGTCATGCAGATGAAAAGTGAAGCATTTTCCTTTCCTTTCATTTTAGTATGGCGTGACCCCTCTCATGCATGCGGCTTATAAGGGCAAAGCAGACTTGTGCAGACCTGTGCATTTGTATCAGCTGCTCATAAAATAACAATACAATCGTCCAGTTATAAAGCAATAAAGCAGTAGTTTTTAGCAGTCTCCTAAACTCACCAAGATTGCATTTATAATAAAAAATATTAGATTATTTCCAATAATCAGTGTAAGGAATTAATCACAGTAATATGTTTACATATATGTTAATTGCGATTGCAATCTGTATACACCACATATTTTACTATGAATATGTTTAATGATTATGAGCTTAATCACATCAATTTGATTTGAAGTACTGTGTTTACATGAGAAAAGAGTTATTGCTTTTTCTTTGCTGAATAGAAAGTTCAAAACAACAGCATTTAAATGACAAATGTCTTCACTTTTGATCAATTTAATGCATTTTTGCTAAATAAATAATTTCTTTAAAAAATAAAACTACTGACCCCAAACTTTTGAACAGTGTTGGTGTTTAATAATCTGAAAATGGCATCTAAAGTTTTCCCAGCTCATCTAATCTGAATAATCCAGCAGGTAATGCAGAAATAACAGAAATGATTTTAGATGCTGGAGCAGAGACGGATCTGGTCAACTCTGTGGGACGGACTGCTGCTCAGATGGCTGCCTTTGTGGATGAGTGATTCATTTGCATACACACATTTACTACTTTCTAATTAATAAATAATCTTAATCTTTCTGCCCTGTGCGGGTCAGCATGACTGTGTGACAGTAATCAACAATTTCCTTTCTCGTGCGAGGCTGGATTACTACACCAAATCCAGGGCTCAGAGATTGAACCTAAACTACCCCCCAAACTAGCAGAACCCCTACACAAAATCATCATGACTACTAACTTCAATCCTGTCAAGGTAAGAACTGCCAAGTGTGTTTATATAACTCAGATTTCAAGCAGCAGTAAGGCACCATGCTCACACAAACCAAACAATGTGAGTGAAACACATGGACCTATGCTTTTATAACACCGGCCCATAAGAATACCATACAAGGTCACATGACTGGAGGAAGCATCAGTTTGCACTAACTGTCACCCCTCCTGCTTTTATTCCATCTAAATATATCCTTGTGATATTACAGAGAAACAACACGGCCTGCATTTCAACATAGGCTTGGACTTCTTTTATAAATCTGTTATAACTACAGCTCTGATAAACAGCCTTCATTGCATAGCATATGAGAATGACATTTGCATGTGACATTGCAATGAACTACATAAATAACAGCGCCTTGCATAATATTTGCTGACTGAAATCCTTTACTTGTTTCTTACTAATGTTGAGGTGTTGATTTCACAAATAGTGCAAAAATAGTCAGACTTTCTCACAAAATAAGACTTCGACAACCATTTGTAAGGTGAAGAAGTTGTATTATCCCTTAAAGCACAGTTCTTTCTGGTCCTCGAATCTGATTGGATGAGAGCAGTGCAATATTCTAGTGATTACATAACTTCAACCTCTTCACCATTTGTATCACTCTGCTTACGGTATTTCTCACAGCAAGCGTCATGGCGGGTGCCCAAATACACTAGTATTTTATAAATAATATTGTTTTTGTGTCGCAGAATGTAGTTTTAAGAGTTTTTCATTGCGAGGATATACTTGAAATGCGCAGTTTGTTAATTAAGAAAAATTGCTTCCTGTTTGGATGTAGTAAAATCCACACAGCAACAGAAGCAAATTGTTCAAATTAGTTTTTTTTTTATATTTATATTTATAATCTTGTGTTTATGTTAAGTTATTTGACAATAGAGTATGTGTTTGGCATTTGACTTTTGACTGCTTTTGTTATTCTGATAAATACATTAAAGCTGATACATATTGTGTATATAATTTGAAAAATCTACATTCTCATTTTGTGAAAACACAAATTTTTCAACTCAGCATCATCAAAATAGGTAATATTAGTTTTTTTTTGGCGAATCAGCAGAAACTTTTTTCCAAATGTGGGCCTGTGAGTGTCAAATCAGGTGTGTGTTAGTAATTTAATACACAGTTGCTCTAGCATAGACTTGCGTGTGTGCTTTGTGGCGGATCTCGGATGGCATCTGTGTGTGCTATCTCAGCTGTCTCACGTCCAGTGATTTCTGATGAGTAAGGTGTCTCAGCGGGGATCAGTTAACAGAATCATGTAGCGTGAGAATTTGTCTCCTCCATGAAACTTGCATTGTAAGACAGGCTAGTGTTTCCCTTCTATATACACTTCTCATATTCTGGGGCACTTCTTTCCATCATGCGTTTTCAGATGGTGATGCTGGTGAAGGAGGACCCCTTATTGGTGGATGTGATTGCACTGGAGAAGTGCTACCGTGTGATGGATCTGCTCTGTGAGCAGTGTGTGAAACAGCAGGATATGAATGAGGTACTGGCCATGAAGATGCACTACATCAGCTGCGTGCTACAGAAGTGTCTGGCCTTCCTGCAGGAACGTGATGAATACCTGGATGCCCTGTTGAAGAGGTGACATCATCATTATGGTCCTTCCTTCTCAGACAGTCTTACAAATGGAGTCACGAAAACATATTTTTCTTCTGCCCAAGCCTTCTGAAAGGAAGAGACAGTGATGGCTTCCCTCAGTACCTGGAGAAATTCATTCATGATTGTATCCGGAAGTTTCCCTATTGCGAAGCAACCCTGCTGCAACAGCTGGTCCGAAGTATAGTGCCTGTGGAAATTGTCAGTACACTTTGAAACATATAAAACGGACACCTTATCATTTTAAACAAAGTTGCAAGGGTCATATAATATGGAATTTATTTTAAATAATACTTACTTTATTAAGTTACATCTTGCCTTTCTATTAATCAAAGAAACGTTTCAAAGTTTCTTCAGAAATATTAAGCTGCACGACTGTTTTCAACATTTTTAAGAATGTGAAATGTTTCTTGCAGCAGATGAGCATCTTAGAGAGATTTCTGAAGGATCATGTGACACTGAAAACTGGAGTAATGATGCTCAAAATCCAGCTTTGCATCAACAAATTCAATTTGACTAAATATTCAAATTAAAAAACACGTATTTTAAACTGTAATAATATTTCACAACATTTTTTATTTACTAATTTACTAGATAATCTTTTGAATGCTAGTGTAGATGTTCATAACTTGCTGGCTGATGTCAGATTTTTAAACTGTGTGGACATTTTTCTTTTTCACAAGCTCTCTTCTTGTTTCCAGGGGAATGACCCCACAGTCTTCTCGGTTCTGACCCAGGCACCGACAGCCCAGATGGTGCTTATGGACACTGAGTACTGTGCTGCATGTGGAGAGAAGTGCTCCTTCTGTAAAATGGTATAATGTGTTTCCTTTTTTCCTTAAGTAATCATAGCTTGCCATCAACATTCATTCCCTTAATACTGACATTTCTGATCATTTTGTTGCCAAACTTACAAAAGTTGCGAATGTGATTTATTTTACCGTTAATCACACGTAATGACTGCAAAGTACACCGACTTCAACTTGCTGTTTAGCAACTGCTTTCCCATTTTAATTAAGAACCCCAAATGTTGTCAGAAATGGAAGAACATTCATATGAAAAGATATCTAACTTCAAAACTGAATTTAAAGTTCACTGTTGAGTTGCATTATACAAAGATTATTATTTGTATTATAAAGTAAGCTCTATTTTGTCATTATGTTTGAGTTTCACATATTGCTGATACACTGTTTTCCCATAATGCTCTGATCTCTTTGCAGGTGGTCTACTGTGGGCCGACGTGTCAGAGGCTGTACTGGTTCACTCATAAGAGGCAGCGCCTAAAAAAAAAAAAAAAACATGTAAACATGCAGATTTTCACTTCACAATATGTTAACTGATGGACTGGGGTCATGTGACTTACTTGTAGATTTTGTGATGTTTTTATCAGCTGTTTGTCATGCTGACGGCACCCATTCACTGCAGAGGATCCACTAATGAGCAAATGATGTGAAGCTAAATTTCTCCAAATGTGTTCCAATGAAAAAACAAACTCATCTACATCTTGGATGTTCTGAGGCCAGCAAATTTTCATCTTTGGGTGAACTATTCCTTTATGTGCTTTTGTTTAAGTTCTATTTTTGCTTGTTTCATAACATAGTTTTTTTTTATCTGCATTTTGCTTCTTACATAATTTGCTTTTAAAGTAAAACCTCTAAAATAATTCATATTGAAGGCTTAATTCTATCTAAACTTTTTTCTTGATCAAATAAAGAATTTGATGTAACGCATACATTTTAATGCAGAAGTTTTCCGCTAGAGGGCAGCGTCTATCCTCTGAAGATCAAGTGTGATCTTAAATGTGGCATCAGCAGGCTGTGTACTGTTTACTTTCTTAGAATGAATAGCATACATACTTGAATTGATCAGAATCACAGTTTTTATTACAAACATAAATCTCTTTCAGGTAAAATGTTGATCTCAGTACTGATCACCCAATGAAATAGGCATCTGATGATGTTTTTTTTATTTATTTAAAAAAGATTAAAAAAAATTAATTAATATGCATCGTTATCATAATCATCAATCAATATATACCAACATATTTAAAAAAATATATATATATTTGGGAAGTGTCCAGTTTAAGCTGGATTATACAGTGAGTTTTGAGAGAGCAGGGATCTCCTCCGTGGACTTTCCCACACTTGGTCCTGTTGCACACATCCTAAGGCACTCGCTCCAAATTCTATAGACGGCTGTGTCTGTTCCTTAGTGCTTTGTTCCAAGTCTCCACATCCCCTCATCCCAAGGGACTATCTCACCCTGTGGGCCAAACGAGGGTCTATTTAGCACATGGTTGACACGTCGCATGTCAATATTCCCATAACTCAGTGCCGTAACCTCTCTGTTTCCCCAGAGATTCATCCCTCTCCTGTCTCCATCTATGAGCATGTCACGGTCATTACAGGTGCATGAAAGGACTATCTCAAATATCCGGTTTTTGAGATGCAGAAATTAGCGAATGCCGCATCGTATCGCATGACTTTGATATTCCTCTTTCAAGCCCTGAGGTTGCATATTCAGTGATCCCCAATAAACCCCCCTTTACCAATATGACTAACAGTGCTTTTTAGGTAATAAGAGATCATTTTGACAGCAGTGGCTTTTGAAATACATTTTTTAAGGGGGAAAATCAGCACAATATTAAAGTGTTTTTTCGTGTACCAGGGGGCAAGCATAGTGAATTAATCATAAATGCCTGAGGAGTGAGTGAAACTAGAAACTTTTTGGGGGAGCCACACATTTTCGGTGGAAGAAAGCAAGCATTGGGCTTTTGTGTTTCCTCCATGTCGTTTGTGTTATGCACATTCATTTGGTGAGCTCATCGGAGGCACCTGTTTGGATAATTTTGGGGTAAAATAATCCAGGCCTATCCCGTTTCATAGGTTTTGTCATGCATGCCTGTACCTAGAGTTCAATGTATCAGGTTCACATGTAGAGGATCTAAATATGCTTGAAAAGTCATTCACACCTGAGAGCGCAACATCCTCAGCACAGTGTCTCTCTGAGTGTTGCAATGCACTGCTTGATCACATGTATCAACTGAGCTACACAATAGGTGTTCCCTATACTTAAGATAAGCAATACAATAATAGTGATATAAGTTACATAAGATATAATAATACATTTCTTTGCATTAGTAAAAAATAAAATACCATGATGCTAATTCTTTATTTAAAAAAATAGAATAAAATAAATACTGCAAAATATGAAAAATTCAAGAACCCATCCATTCTCCAAACCGATTGTCCTCTGCAGGGCCATGGGATTATAAGAAATCATTATTAAAAATTATTATCTGTATCGAAAAATGTCATCCAGTTTTCATTTTGTTGAATGAAAATTTGATTGTTTTGTATTCTTTTAGACAACTTAAAAAAATCTTGTTGTTGTCATATAATAATAATAATAATAATAATACTTCCTATAACATTATTATATCAGAATAAAAGTAACATTTAAAAGTTAGGCAGATAAATAGGGTCAGAGTAAAATGAAAAACTAATTTTTTTCACAGCAAGTGCGTTTCTCTAATAATGTAGCAGTTTTACACCAAAAAAAAAAAATTTATACGTATTTTTGTTGGTTTTAATAATCATACATATAAATAGCCTATTACAGATAATACATTTTGTCAGATTTCATGTCATGTTTTTGGGACGATTAGCTAAAAAAAAAAGTATAGCTTTCCAACTTCCAGTCAATTTTCCACAGTCCCAAATACTGTAGCTGTAGGTGGGCGTGTACTACATCGCGTGGACACGCCCATTTCCAGGACACTTCATTATTCCACTCACTGCTGCTGTTCTGGAATGGGCGGGTATATAAACATGGATGAGAAACAGGTAGGTATAATAATTCTCCGAGTTTTCAAAGAGACACAGAACCGAACTCTTTTGCAATGCCCCTCAGCACATGCGAATACCAGCTGCTGTTTCTGCTCTGCTTTCTGATAAAAAGCTGTCATGCTTTCAAAAATGATGCCACTGAAGAGTTCAATGGGCACATGGTCGCATCATCTCACCAGCCTCCAAATAATGCCTCCTTAAATCGAGCGCGCAACGGAGGAAGACGAACGGAGAGCCGAGACCAAACCGGTACGTATTTACTCTTGCGTTCATCATACTTTTGAAGGGTTCAAATCAATAATATTACAAAATTCCATTCATCCGAATCTATGTGGTTGCTCGCAGATATTTTTAAAAACATGAGCTGTTGTATAATTTCAATAGTGATATTTAAAACTGATTTAGAGTTCAGGCTATTGTATTAGCCTACTGTAGAAGTAACTTAAAGTGCAATGCATCATATTATTCCTTCTCCATTCACTGATTTTTTAAAGCATGAACTTTCCATTTGCAGAACAGCACCAGGTTGGTTGCAGGGAGCTGAGATCAACTAAATATATATCTGACGGCCAGTGCACCAGCCTGAATCCCGTCAAGGAGTTAGTGTGTGCTGGAGAATGTCTACCCACCCACCTGTTGCCCAACTGGATCGGTGGAGGTCACTACTGGAGCAGACGGGACGCCCAAGAGTGGCGCTGCGTCACCGAGCGCACACGCATCCAGCGCATTAAACTCCAGTGCCAGGACGGCAGCACGCGCACCTACAAGATCACCGCCGTCACATCCTGCACCTGCAAGAGATACACGCGCCAAAACAACGAGTCCTCTCATGCCCCTCAGAGTCCCTCACGGGATCATCCACTGCAGAGCCCCAAGAAGAAAAAGAGCAAAAATAAAAACTCAAAGCCTAATTCTAAAAATGAATAAATACATGAGCCTCTGGTTTGTTGAGGATGAGCCATTCTGCTGCAGATTTGACCAACTCAGATTTGACCTGCCCATGGAAGGAAAGTGACTTTGAAATGCAATGACTCTTGACTTGGACTGCATCAAGATGACAGCTGTTTTTCTTTATATTTTCAGATCTGGATTCTTTTAGGACTGTGTATATGTGAGAGTATTTGCACTTTCTGAGTGTAATGTTTTATATATATATATATATATATATATATATATATATATATATATATATATATATATATATATATATATATATATATATATATATATATAACCTAATTACATAAAGCAATTATGCATACTATTTCAAATGACAGACAAAATAAAAATAATGTCATAATTTACTTGCCCTCAGTTTGATCCAAACCTGAGGAAGAATGTTGGTAACCAAACAGCTGCCGGTAGTCATTGACTTCCATAGTATGAGAGAAAAAATAACTACTACTTGCTACTGGCAACTGTTTGGTTACCAACATTCTTCACAATATCTTATTTTGTGTTCAACAGAAGAAAACATTTATAACAACTTAAGGGTGAGTAAATAATAACACAATTTTCATTTTGGGTGAATTATTCCTTTAAAAATGGACTCATTACTACAGTTATGTAAATATTTGCATTTCATATATAGTAGTTTTTAATAGAATTACATCCATATATTTTTATAGAATTTTATGAAAAATTCAAGTTGACATTCACAGTTGAATACCCGTTAATACAATAAATTAAGTAGTTTAATTATGCTGGTTTGTATCATTTTGTTCCGCTGACTCGCTAAAGGCAAGGTTGTAGAATTACATGGACTGACAGAAACTATGTAACAAATGAGGAATAAGTTGAAGAAGCGAGTTCTTTCTCACTGTGTTCGTAACTCTACGCTGCACTGTTGTGAATGGCTGCCCTCACCTGCAGGCACAGCAGCTACTTTTTGGCTGCAACATGTTAAAGCTGCTTCATTGTATCCCGTATCTTTTCACTCTGCCATTCTGAAAGTCGTGTTGCTGTGCCTGAGGTTATATTCCCAAGTTATGAATCAGATTCCTTGTGTTGTGAATCCAGGAATCCCAAGGAAGGTGACACTGCAAGTCACTGGGACATGAGATACTTTGTGGATCCTGTAGAAACTGCACTAAAAGAAACTTTGGGTACACTGTAACAAATTTCTCTAGTTTTCACAGCATTATTGCTGTAAAATGAACAGATCCATACTGTAGAATGTTTACAGTATTTTGCTGTACATTTGCAAAGCATGATGGGTAAAATTACAATAGCGGGACATTTTACAGTAAAAGTATTTTCCTGTGAATCATAGTCATTTTGAGTGGGATTTTTTTCTAAAATGGATTACTTAACCTCAGAAAGGTAAAGTTTTTCATTATTTTTATCATATATTGTTACATTTGCAGTTTCCACTGGTAAAGTTAATGTCTTTCACTTTCAGAGTGAATGCACGCGTGAGAGAGAAGTAGGAAATAAATTTGTTTATATCTTCATTCCTGGCAACATTTTATTGATGACATCATTAGTTTGGTAAAGTACACTGCTGGATAAAAATTATTCTGGAATTGAGTCTGTGTATGTTTGTAGATTAGCCATTTAAAGCCGCATATTCATTTTTCTCTTGTTAGAGGATACTGCTTTAAAACTGAAAGAAAACGCAGCAACAGGTTATATTTTAAAACTGCACAACATTTTTTCTGAGGATTAAGTTATGTTTTTATTCATCGCAAGGGGCACAGTTAAGGACATCCCCAGAGCTCATCTGTATTCAGATATCAGTTAAAATGGCATCACGCCACAAATTAAACAACACTATTTCTCAACAAAATCACGTCAGAACTAATCAGGCGAAACGGCCTCAGACTAAAAGTCATCAGATCTCGTAATTCGTTTTCTCTCATATGTTTAATGTTTGTTATTAAGGCTAATGGTTACACTTAATATTGCAACTGTTAATGCGATAATTCATTTCCACGTTAGAATAGCGTGTCCTTTTTTGGTGTGATATAACGTAGTGTCTATGTATTTGTATTTTTATGTATATTGACATTTTAAAGTCAATAAATGTTGTTTTTTGTGTAAAAAAAAATCATCTTTTACACTACACTCAATTAACAATATTAAAATAATGTTTGCTGTTAAAACCAGTATCTATTAGTCTGATTTCACTTAAGGTAATGTGATTTTTACTGTAAAAAAAAGAAAAAAGAAAGAAACATTAGCTTCATTCAGCTTAGATCACTGTAATGAATAACTTTTTACATTATATTCACATGGAAAACTGGTGTTAAATTGTAATACTATTTCACAATATTACTGTTTTTACTTCATTCTAATCAAATAAGTTCAGCCTTGGTGAGCAGAAGATACTTTTCAAAGAAGTAAATAATCTTACTGATCCCAAACTTTTAAACTATAGTGTAAATTACAGTTATGATGATCCACTCATTTAAATGATACTTTGGCTCGTGTAGTCCATTCTTAATAATGATGACAACTAATACATTTACAAATAATAAATAATACATTTAAGGGTTAACATGTAACACTTAATCAAAATAATATCAGTTTTGAGAGCATTAGTGTCAGTGTGCTGATTTTTGCACAAACAGGGGCAGCTATGGTGCTTGGCCTTTAATGAGGTCACAAAATTCTGGACTATTGACAATACCAAGGATTTATCAAAGTTTTGATTTATCAAAGTTTTTTGCTCTTTTACTTTGAAATGACCTTCCAGATAATTTTTGGGACTCAAACACAGTCTTTTAGTTTTAAATTACATTAAAATACATATTTTTTGCCAAGTATTCACACAACAAATCTGATAGCTTTACACTCAAATTATATGTGATGAAATAAATCATATTTTGTCTGAAATAATATGAACAGCAGCTATGCTAAACTTTTTCCTTTTTATATCTTGTTTCTATCTCACTCAACTAAAAATATTAAAATAATATTTGCTGTTAAAAAACAGCATTCTATTACTCTAATTTCATTAATGGTAATGTGATTTTTGCTGTAAAAAAAATGACAGCATTTACAGTAAATTACTGTGATTAAACTTATACAGTCAGCATACTGTGGAATATATTACAGCAACTTACTTGCCAATTGCTTCCAGCAAGTTCCTGTAAATTTCAAAGTAATCTTTTTACAGTGTAGTCAAGAAAATGCTTTCCAGTTTTCTATGCAAGATGCATCAGAAGGTCAGCAAATGGACTATAGGCGGTCCTGGGTGTGCTGTCTGAGATGAAATGAGGTTGAGAAACTAAGGCAGGTAACATCATGAGTCTAACGGAAGACGTCTGTCTGATGTCTCTGGTGTGTTGACAGGTGCAGGCAGAAACGGGTGCTTTTGTCTGTACTGATTCTCCATCTCTATAATTATTCCTGACAACAGATTCACCTCCAGAGAGTTTGAGGTACGGGGACCACCTGCTGTTATTTATAAGCTCTATTACCAAATACATTCCCTAAAGAGAGGGTTGCTCTGATGCACAAAACTCGGCATACTCCCACATACTGTGGTATTCAAACACACGCTATCCCTTGGTAATGTGTGCTATTTGTTTACTCAAGATTCTGAGCTCAGAACACACTCCATTGGCTTTGCCAAAATTTGCAAGGTTAGTTGTGTAAAGGGTGGGGACTTGGTTCTGCGCAACGTTTGATAGGAAATATACGGCATACATCACTAGAGACAAGTCTGTCGTTTCACCAGAAGATCCAGTGGTGACACTTTAATTAAACATAACTCAAAACATTAAACAAAGAAAAAGAAACACGATCATGGATGAGTTGCTCACAATAAGATCTATAAACTGTGTTTGGAAAACAGATGGGGTGAAATTTCATGGCTTTTGTTTCAGGAAATTGAGATATAGTTTAAGTAAACTACATTCACAAGTAGAACTGTATGTTACAGAATTATTGTAAAAGATCAAAATTAATGTATTACTTGGGCATAAATATGGCTTACAAAATCTACAATAATTTTTCTGTACAAGCAGTTGCTGTTACTGTTTTTAATAAATTTTCTGTGGCTAAACCACAGATTTCCAAATATTTTTGTCAAACTCATTTGACCTAAAACACATTTTCTTGTTCACTTAAGCCATTTTGAGAAACCCTGTTCTTGCTATTTCAAATAACCTTACTCTATTTAACATTCAGATTTATGCTGTGAATAGTGGACCAAGAAAATCCCAAACATTTACATGATGACACACTGATATAAATCATTTTTATACCCTTGTCTCGAAAGAACAAATCTCACTGTTTCTTTTAATTCAACAGTTAATTTTTTACTAGTTATAGAAAAAACATCTAAATCCTCTCTGAGTAATTTACACACCATTTAATTTGTTGCTTCTCACACGGTTTCATCACTCAATATAGTTTTATGTTGCTGTGCATCATTTCACAACACTTGTCAGTTCTCAACAAACTGTCTTTGTTTAAAATTACACATTTATAATCATATACCATAAAGCAGTGGAGTGCTGGACTTCAGCTAATTCCTGCAAGTGATGTATAACTCACTCTGTCAACACTGTGCAATGTGCCAAAATAGCCGTAACTCCACCTCACCTAAGGTTTGGAGTTGGACCATTACTATAAACAACACAGCAACCTCCCAGTCACACATCTTTACTGCAAAAAAAGCTCAAACAAAATTCACCTGTCAGTGCTGCCTTAAATATTTGTTTTGTGTCAACTTGAAATAGAAGTTGTTTAAACATAGAGTTAGACCAAAAACTAAATTGTGTCTTTTGCATCATGTATTGTATAATCATGAATTGAATGTCGTCCGTCTATACCAATGCACAATAATGTTCTATTTATTGTGAGCATGCATTGCAGTAATGTTATCTGCTGCTTTAAACGCTCAAGCTCATTGAAAGAATCGTCCACCCAGAAATGAACATTTGCTAAAAATGTACTCACCCACAGACCTTCCAAAATGTAGATGAGTTTGTTTCTTCATCAGAACAGATTTGGAGCAATACATGTAGCATTACATAAGTTACTCAATAATGAATCCTCTACAGCGAATGGGTGCCGTCAGAGTGAGAGTCCAAACATCTGATAAAAACATCACAGTAATCCACACCACTCCAGACCCTACACAAACCCACCTATCTTTCTCACATTTTTGGGGGGTGAACTATTCCTTTAATGTCATGTCAATACTGACTGACTTTATCATTCACCATCAGGAAATTAAAAAAAAAGTGATTTTAACGAAATCTGTGCTTTATGCTGTTTTCACTAACTGTGATGTGGATTTTACTATTCTCGTAAAATTAGCATGATTAAACTTCATAGTTATAGTTATTGTTCTTGGTGAGAACAGGCCTTAATCCACATGAATTCATGCCACAGTACATTGTGGGAAATATTGTACATGGACCTGAGGACTTGAGTATGTGATCTGCAGTATATGATCTTTTTTTTTTTCCAGGAGTCAAAATCATGGATTATCCGTGATACATTTTAAGTTATTGCAACAAATAGACACAGAATACATGTTTAGGTGCACTAGACTTCATAATGTCGCTTTGCTAAATCAAAATAATGTGTGATATTAAAATCTCTCAAAGTTGATATTTTGGTGATTTAACCCAGCAGGGGACACCTGTGGAATGGCTAATGAGGATATATTTGACTCTTCCTCTCAGCTCTGGCTCTCTGCATGTGGTAACGATTCTCACAGTAATGATGCACAATTAATCATGTTAAACTCTAGTTATAACCAGGAAGAGGGCCAGGCAGGATCACAGAGAGGAAAGTTCACCTACAAAACTAATCCTTCCTTTAACTAGCCCGCTAACATCCAGACAAGAGGTCTAATAAAGTGTTGGTTTGCACTGTGTGAATGTAAGAAAATCTACTGTAGAACTGGACTAAATAAGGCAACCACATTTGCTTCATTAAAAATATCAAAACACAAAGCTACAGCATAGCCCACGGCTATGAGATGCAATCACAGGTCTTTACCTAAGTTGGAGATGTTGATGGTTTTACCTCATGTCTTTTAGAGCACAAAGCAAAACAAAGATTTCTGAGATGTCTCAAGGCCACTGTCGGGACTTTTTCTGTTCAGTGTTTACTATGGATGCATCCCACTTTCTTGTAACCATAGCGGCCTTGTAACATCACATTTAAACCATTATCTGCAAAGCTTTTCATGTAGAGGTCAACGAATGTCACTTACATTGTATGATATTGAAGAGCAGCCCAACTCACAGACATGAGAGAAAAAGCGTCCAGACGCCGTCACACCTGTTTCTCATTCAACCAAGATGCTCTTGAGAGATGCATTCATCCTCCAGCTAGCCCATCTTCTGTAAAACAAAGACCCTCAGTGTTTCTGGGGCCCCTTGTTGCTATGTTAATACATCTAATTATGAAACTGTTACTGTTTGGGCTTCGTAGGAGCAGAAACGGAATGCAGTAAAAATGACAGATGGAATGTTAAGCACCGATACACAATCTGAGTAAACAATGAATTGGAAACTGGACTTGTCTTAGAAACTGTGTGCAGTTTGGTAACTAATAATGAATTGCTAAGATGGCAATACAGGTAGCTTGTTAAGGAAAGAACAACATGAACTAAAGATTTAGATAAGTGTATGATGATTTTATTTAATTTGGCAAGCAGTGATGCCACATTCCACTGTGATTTTCCTGCCCTTTTCATTATGTTATTGACATTGATCTGTTTTTATTTCCACAGGCATGTCTCAGCCGAGAGCAGTATGAGGATATGAACAAACCTGCTGAACGCTAATGTCTGAGCTGTGTAACATGTTAAGTAAACAGTTCATCTTTATGGATGTGTTTAATACGTATAGCGATGATTTACATATATATATAAGCCACAAAAAAGAAGCCGCTTCAAACAACAAAACAAAAATCTATTTTGCCCCTGATTTATTTATTCATTTATAGGACTATAATTCAATGAAACATTTTAATCACATTAATTACATGACATACTGATTAATCATAATTAGGTTAGATTAACTAAATGGCTTATTACACGGTGCTGTGGAATGCTTGATCCTGATTGGTCATAAACACATTTAGCGGTCTGATATTTCCTAATATTTGCCCTCGAGCTTGGCAACGCTGTATCACGCTGTATCCAGATGAAAGAATCCGGCGCTACTTTAAAGTTTCTCATGTCACATTGTGGATTTGCTTTATTCTGTTAATTCTGTTTTGCTAATTCGCTTAGAGCTGTTAATGGCTAATATTCCTTAAATATATTGTAGTCCGTCATTTGCTCGGCCGGATGCTGTAGTGGACTATTTTTCTGCGGAAGCTTTAATATTATACACAGGTAATTTTTAAATCATTTCAACCACGTATTTGCTTGGTGAGCTCTTTGATTATTTTAGACTGCAACATTTACCTTAACCATCAACAAGCAAGATGAAGAAACTGATGGCAATATATTATCTTAGCCTGCTATTCATGAAGACCAGGGAGTCAAATCCTTAAATGTATTTATTTGTAAACTTTTTTAAAATTATTATTGCATAAGGAATAATAACTACTAATAATATAATAAAACACATAGCTTGTGTAGCTAAAATTTAGCCCTTTCGTCAAGACCCCTCAGATGTAGGCCTATTTCTTCTTTACCTGTGACACATGCACTAAGAGAAATCTCTCTGTACCTGGCTACTAAGGCTCTTAGCTTAAGGCTTTAGGCCTAATATTAGTACTACCTGGGACTATAATCACTGTACTCTCTGCCCAACTGCTATTTCTATTTCATTCATCTCTTCATGACAGTAGAGACTGTGCACACACTTAACAACTCTGTTGTTAATGCAGAGTTGATGATCAGTTCCTTCGATGCCTAGATTTAGGGTCTTCTGGCAAAATGGCGTATTTTTCTGTCATTAAAAGACGTGTTGGTTCTGTCACTTAAGTTTGGTATGGCAGCTGGCAGTAGTATTGAGGGATATACAGAATACAGTGTTGTATGGTAGTTGGCAGTAATTTTGAGGGAAGAGAAAATGACACACAAATATATTGCTTTCCTCTGAGACTATTTTGAGGTGGTGCTGTGTATTTCTTTCAACTGGCAGTGAAAACGCCGTCGCTGGAACATTTGTGAAGATCCAAGCAAGGCACCAGAGAAGGATTTATAAGCCGCTCATAGCTGTAACAAATGAATATCAGACTCTGCTGTGGCTGCAAGACTTATTGGGCAAAATAACCCTGCATCATGTATCAGATTATTTATTATTAGTATTAGTATCTATTTATTTACTTATACCCCCAAAATCATTGCAGCAATAAACAAAGCTAAATCTCCCAGTAATGAAAACGTTATTATATTTGTGGCGTATTTGTTTGCATATCTCTGATGCTGTGTAATCATTCCTGTGGTAATTCCCACCAGAGAGTGAAATTTAAATGTTATATTTTGGAAATTACAAATTTGGGACACAATGGCAAAGCAGGTTATCCAAATGTTGTTGTTTTTTAAATACAACGGCATATTGCAAACATTTTAGTTGAGGCAGAGAAAATGAACAAATAAACTGGTAAACTTGACCACCCATGTAAATATTGAAAACAGCCAGGAGAAGATTATTTTGCTAAGAACACAATCAGGAAAGTTTCAGCATGTCTCCTTGACCCCTTAAAGCAGTCAACTCCTCATAGTGAAGCATTTAGTACATTTGCTAAGCTACTCCTGCGTATACCTTTTGCCATGCATTTGACTTTAAATGCCATGGGTGTAATGTTAATGAAATGCAAAAGAAAAATTTGCATAATTATGCACACTGCTTCAGATCATACCAATGGTCTGTTCATTGGATATTTAATACCTTCATCTAAAAATGTAAGGCTTGTTTAATTTAAAAATTCATGGATCTTCTAGTTTTGCCCCTTCAGCTTAACTAGTTGGTTTTGAGTGTGTGCATGTGTGTTTGTTTAGGCAACGTATGCCCACATACACAGTATGAGTGTGTGTGTTCATGTTACGCTTTGTTGCATCAGTGATGATAAGCTTTTTCCTCTTGTCTTCTGGCCTAAGCTCTTGTGACATCATCATTCATCGCCATCAGAGATCACTGGGGCCAACGTGGGTGGGCCGGACTAGGCCAACATCTGCAGGCAGAGAGCTTCCAGGACTCTTCATCTTTCTTCTCATTTCTTTCTTTTCTTGTAACTTTTTTTTTTATGTTCATATCAGTTAATGTCTGCATGAGTAATCATGACCTTCCTCTTAAAATTTGTATTTTGAAGACAATGCTGTTCTAGAATTGGATAAATGTCTGATGGTTTACTTTTGTAACAACTGGTTTACTTTGTTTGGTGTACACAGTGTAATCAATTTAAAATAAATTCCATTAAAAGTTAAATAGATGATATCTATTTAAACTTCTTTTGACAATGACCGTGTTAACATGCACCAAAAAAAAAGAAAGAAATAGAAAAAAAAAACATGTTGTGGGTGTTCCTTAAAGGGATGGTACAGCCAAAAATGACAGCTTGTACTGTTTGGTAATCCTGTTGACTTCTATTGTATTTTGCCCATGCAATAGAATTTTGTTTGTTGTACCAACACTCTTCAAAATGTATTTTTTAGGTTCCACAAAAGAAAGGTATTCAAGTTTTGATCGACATGAGGTTGAGTAAATGATAATGGAATATTCATTTTGGGATGAACTATAACCTACTGTTACACGTAAGTTCAAAACCGACTTTTCTAGAAATTCATTTATATTATTTTGTATCTGCACATTTTTTATTTATCCTTTATTTAGTTTAATAATATCTTCTTCCAGGGAGACCTGGTCAAAAACGCCAGCACACATAGTTTCAGACAAATAAATAATTAAAACACAAACAATCCAACAAATCAAAAATAGATTGAAGTTCAAGAAAAGCATTTACAAGACTCTTTAAATGTAGAATACAGAATAAATTTAAAAGTGCTCAAAGATGGCAAGGATTCTAATTTCAATACATTTTGTAGGTCGTTCCAAACCCTAGAGGCATAAAAAGAAAAAGCATGCTTTCCAAATTCAGTGAATACTCTTGGGACTTTTAAACAAAGATGCAGCTGCGATCTGGTACCATAACCATTAGTATAAAAAGTTAAAAAGTTTGTAATGTAAGATGGTAATTTACCAAGGAGTGCCTTTGCAATAAATACATTCATGTGTAAATTTCTCCTATGATACAAAGAGGACCATGATAAAGATTCATACAAAATACAATGATGCGTACGGTATTTTGCACCACATACAAAACGTAATGCTGCATGATAGACACAGTCCAATTTCCTTAGTACAGAGGAAGCTGCATGCGTGTAAACAAGATCACCATAGTCAATTATTGTTAAAAAAGTACTCTCAACCAGCTTCTTTCGGGCCTCATAGGGAAAACAATTTTTAAAACGATAGAAAAACCCTAGGTTTGATTTAAGTTTCTTCAGCAATTGATCAATGTGAACATTAAATGCTAATTTTTCATCTAGCCATATACCTAAATATTTATAAGAACAGACTCTTTCAATTTCTGAACCACATAAAGTTGAAATTTGTATGTCTGTATCCTTACGGTGAGTGCGGTTAAAAATCATATATTTTGTCTTCTTTGAATTTAAAACTAATTTTAATTTATCCAACGAATATTGTATAGCATTAAATGCTTTTTGTAAATTCATCAGAGCTTGATTTATAGATGCTGCTGCTGTATAAATAATTGAGTCATCAGCATATAGATGTACATTTGCAGAATCTACTCCTGAATCCAAATAAAAAAAATAGAGAATAGGATAGGAGATAAAATAGATCCTTGTGGAACTCCTTTTTTAACTTGAAGAAAAGGAGAATTATAATTTTCTATATTCACACATTGAGTTCGTTCTGATAGATAACTATCAAACCATTTCATGCACATACAAATTCAATTCATATGTTTGTAAACATGTTTACAATTTTTTTCCAAGGTTCTCCATGGATAGTTTCACGTGGAGTAATTCACCCAAACATGATTTCTTTTTTTACCTTTTTTTTTACCTTGTTTTTTTTTTTTTAAATGTAAAAGGAGAATATTGTTACATAATCTTCCCCTCCACTGTATAGCTCTAAAATAAAATATAACGCCTGCGGGCCCAGATGTGAAAATGAAAATGTATAAAAACAATACTGAAAACCCTAAAATGATAATCCTGTAAATCTGAGACACACTGAGACTGTTGACATCCATTCATTTTTATGTAAAATCGTGAAAGGGAGTGGAGGGAGCTAAAACAGGCATTATGTAGCACATCTTTTTTTTTTTTTTTAAATGCTTCCCATAGTACAGTCAGAGTGCCCCACGGTCATTGCTGAAGTCTATAGACTGCTTTGTGGGACTTCTTTTAAGTGCCGAATCCACTGATCCTCTGTATCTTGGGTAATGATGAGACTACTCATCACGGCAAATGCACGAGACTGTTTTTGTTGGTAGAAACATTTGATCCAGGAAGAGAGGAAATGCAGTTAAAAAACAGCACTATTTGTTCCTCATTAAGTATTATGTGTCAGCTCTATGTGTATGGAACCACATGATACCATTGTTCCTCGCCCTGTGACCTCATGTTTGGAGCCAGGGCTTTCTTTGGTTTTCTGTATTGCATCTCACTCTGAAACCTGCCTGAATGGGATCACACCACAAAGAGAATGTGGCTCTTCTGTCTCTCTCTCTCTCTCTCTCACTTTCTTTTTTTTTTAAGGTAAAAATGGGTATACAACTTTGTCACACATGCTCTGTAGAGGTGTAAGAAATCCGTCACTCTTGCCTCTGCCAGTAAAGATGTGCTGTGGCTTGACAGTTTTTAGTATTTGGTCATGATGATTGCAGGGCTTCGGCAGGCCATCACTCCCCCCTTTTTCCCCTGGCCTTAAGATCAGGGTCCAGAAGATTTTGTGATCTGACTGACTAGATTTGGAGATGGCTGAAAATGCACATGACCATGCATTTGTAGTGATTATGCCAATCCATGCTGATTTGTCCAGACCATGGGCTTACGGTTACACTTGAGACACTGGATGTCAAATATCCATTTATGCCAAACAATATTTAATTTAAATACACAAACTGTAATAATAACATAATTAACATAATAATAAAGTGTAGGTGAAAAAATAAAGTGTTATTAAATTACTTCATTTATTTTGGAGTTAAAAATTGTGTTTATTTTTTATGTAGCTATAGTATTTTGCTATAGTAATATCTTAGGGAAATGTTCTGGGAAAGTTAGTTCATGGTTATGTAAAATAAACCTAAAAAGAAATGCTTCCCAAAATAATAAAAATTGTGAGCTAACATTACAAGAATATTCTCGAGACAAGCAATGTCTTCTGCTAATGTAATAGGTCTCAGAATTAATCAGTTAGTTAATTCTAGGTTTAACTAGAATTATATATATAGATTTTTTAGATCACTTATCTTTTCCATATCTTTTCCATATGCAGACTTTGTGATATTATATGGGGCAAATATTTTTCTTAATTTCTGATTTTAAGATTTGCCAGCCAGTTAGATTGTTCTTTTAGTGGATGAAATCTTAAAGTCTTTGCCAAAGTCTTCGAGCGTGCTGTAATATGAACATAAACACATATGTAATTGGAGCATGAACAGCACAAGAGATGTTCTTCAGGACTGTGTTTTGTCAAATGTATAAAACACATAACAAAGGCCGTTTTATCTGTGGAAAGGTGCTTTTCTTATTTGTTGATTGCTTACAATTGCTTTTTTTTCAATGGGTTAACTGCAATTTAAACAAGTCCTGTTCACACAGACTCAGTTTTTTGCATTCCACTGCTCTGCTTTTCTATTGTTTTTCCATGTTTTTCCATGTTTGACCATCACACAGCACCTTGAGTATATTTTAAATAAAAGTTAAACTTAAAAATAAAATGGTCTAGGCTTTTTTTCTTTTTAATTGCAACGCTTTGCATCTCACTTTTTTTTAAATGCAGAAAGATGTTTTTTTTTAGGAATGGCCCATCTAGAGTGCTAGATGTGATCAGTCAATAGAAACATTTGAGTTCGATAGGTCTGATTTATAAATTTTTTTACAGTGCATGATGTACTCATCCTTAAAGGGTTATTTCACCCAAAAATGAAAATTGGGCTGCGTTTTACTAGGAGTATGTGACTTTCTTCTTTTCATGCGAATCCAGTCAGAGTTATATTGATAATTGTCTTTGATCTTTCAAACTCTATGATTGCACTGAGCTTGTGTTGCATCACTTCAGTCCAAAAGACGTGAAATTAAAAGCACCCTTCCATAAAAAAAAAGTGTCTCACATGGCTTTGTGGGGGTTTTTGTAAAAAAAAAAAAAAGAACAAAATATCCATATTCAAACCGTAGTAATCACTTGAATCTAGCTTAGACTCACTGTTGTAAACCGAAGCAGTTCTGGGGGAATCAGCTTAATAAACCATCATCTCAAGCTTACGCTTAAGACCTGTTTACACCTGGTCATTTCATGCATTTGCTCTATTTGGATAGCCATCCGATCGTGAAAAGACCAGGGCCCGTATTCATAAAGATTCTAAGATTCCTCTCAGAAAACTCTTAATTTAGCTTAAAAACTTTTACGTAGGAGTCTTAGCTTAAGAGCGATTCAGGACCGATCTGAGAGCAACTCTGAGTAAGGAAAAGACAAAAACTTAGTGAGGACGGTTAACCCCGTTGCTATGTTTTTAAGACTGTGATTGGTTGGTTGTCCAAGAAGGAAAAAAAGAGTTCTCTCTCTCTCTCACACACACACATTATATGTCTGTATATAAATCCTTTTTTTATTTACCATGCTTTTAATTTCCAATAAGGTATTTAATTGGCTTAGAATGATAAAAATTGTTGCACTCTTTCCAATTACAGTGACTGCTGTCCTATTTAAGTGGCGGTTTGAATATTGGTTTTAATGTGTCAAACATGGAATCAAAACCAAGATGGACGAGAATGCCAAACTGGACAGAGGAACAGTGTTTACTGTTAGCCCAGTTAGTGGATGAACACAAGGCCATTCTTAAAGGAAAATTCGGGCCGGGTGTCACAGCAAGGGACAAGAAGCAGACATGGGAGCGTAGCACAAACTATTAATGGTTCATTCCCCCTGCTTGTGCGCACCTATAAGCCTCCTATATACATGATCGCTGCACGATCTAGGCAAGGCAAGGCAAGTTTATTTATATAGCACATTTCGTACACAATGGTAATGCAAAGTGCTTTACATAAAAGAAAGTAAAATAATCATGAAGAAAAATAATAACAAAAATAAAACAAGCAATTTTAAAACTTTTAAAATGATTAATTAAAATGAATTTAAAAACAGTTTGAAAATGTGATAGTGTCTATCTAATCTATAGCGTCTTATTAACTCGCTGTCATCCATTGTCTGCAACACATTTCTTCTGCCTCTTCGTCTTTCTGCCATTTTCTCCTCTGCTAAAGAAACTCTTAAGCCTCTTAAAAGTCCTCATCTGTGCTCCTAACAAGTTTGACCTTAAGACCTCTTTTAAGGGTTAAGATGCTTTCTGAATTACTTTTTTCTTTACTAGGATTTTTTTCTTTAATTTTAAGAGTAAAGGCCCACATTTCTAAGAATTTTCTTAGAATTTTGTCACTAGGAGCTACTTTTTGCATTAAGATTCTTTATGAATACGGGCCCAGGTGTAAATGCCCTCTGAAACATTTAAGACAGATTTAAATCCACTTCAGATTTCAAACCACTTCAGGAGGTGATCTGGTCTGAATGCCAGACAGAACTGGACATGTGTGAATGCATCTGGTTGTTGAAAACACAAATTTTACTCCTCCCAAAATGTAAAAATAAGGTGCAGCCTGACGGGAATTAACAAAACCGATGATATTCTCAGCATTAAACAACTTGGCACAAGCTGATTGGTTCATGTTGCTTATGCAGCCAGTGAGCGTACTGCTTTACAATCCATTTAAATGGCTGGTTAGCATTCACTAGAGCGTATTGCAGCATGGTTTCATAGTTCTTCTGAAACCCTCCATCTCCCCAGCTCCACCTGTATAGATCTGCTACAGTTGCTATATATGATATTTGTGAAGCAGTGGTATGTCTTAAATACTCTTAGCACCGTATTACCATACTTATTGGCAGTAGCAAGTTCCCAGACTTGCTTCCAGCAGCAATAATCTAAAACTACAGCTTTTAGCAGACACATTTATCCAAAGCAACTTACAGTGGATTCAGGCTATAAATTATTATTATTTATTTTTACCAGTATGTGTGATCCCCCTTGGAATTGAACCCACAACCTTTCACACTACTAATGCAATGCTTTACCACTGAGCCACAGGAACATCCACAGCAATAACCGACAGCAGCAAAAATTCAGCAGCAGAGTAACAGATCTATTCTGCCAAGACCAAATACATTAACATCATTACCATGCTAAAATCTTCAGAGAGTTGTCTTGATTGAACTTATCTTTCCAGTGCTGATGCCACGCTCTCTCCTATTGCAGTCTTTGATCTTGAAATTAGCTGATAATGAATAAAATGCATTGCTTATCTGTTGCTTTTGCTGATGTGAGCTCTGTTAAATTTGCATTGAAGATCCATTAAGTGAAAATGCATGAAGTGACCAGGTGTGAACCAGCTCTAACTGTCACACACAGGTTTATGAGAGAGTGGCTTTGCAGCAGATGAAGTAGGATGTAGGCTTAACGTAAGCTCTGGTGAGAATGCAATAGTCTCACAAGAATCAAAGCCATGTGGAGTACTTTTTATGATGGCTGGATGCACCAACATTTACTGCCATTATAAAGCTTGGAAGAGCCAGGACATACACATATATATAATATATTAACATATAACATTATATATATATATATATATATATATATATATATATATATATATATATATATATAACTATATATATAACTCTGATTGTATTAGTCTGAAAGGAGAAAGTCATATATTCCTAGGATAGCTTGAGGGTGAGTAAATCATGGATGAATTTAACACTTATAGAAGAATGTCTTTGGTTATTGCATATCTCCCTTATTTTAAAGCATGAGTGCTGGGTTTTTAAGATGCCTTTAAAGTCAAGACAAGTAAAAAGATTTTCACCTTTAAAAACATTCTTTACTCTTTTTTTTTTTCTTTTTTTTTTTTTTTACCACTGTCTTGTTTTATTAAATGCACAAAAAAAGTGTGATGTCCATGACATGAATCACATTAAATATACCCACAACTAAACAGACTGTCACTGTAAAGTTCTATTTGAGACTTAAAAATAGTCAGGAATTCAGCTCAAAATATCCATTTGTCACGAATTCTGAATCATTATTTTTTTTATGCTTTCTTCTTTGCTTTCTTGCTCTTTAAATAACACACTGATGTAGTGACTGATGCATGTAGTCAAGAAATCAGAGGCCGTCCTCTAGAAATGTGATCACAAGTGGTCATGGGAGACGCGTGTTACTACCAGGTGTAAACAGTGATGCATCTTGGCTGACAACAGATCTATATACCAGGTGTAAACAAGGTCTTTTTGAAGAGATATTGAACTTTTTGAACCCGTGGAGTGAAAAGCTGTGATGTTTACATGCCCGACACTTCCAGCTGGTCAAACGGTTAAGATAAAACACCTTAAACCTGATCTGTTAGAAGAGTCTCTGGTTACAGACAGATCTGAGGTCAAGTGACCCGCTCACCTCACCCAACCTTGCTATCCACACTGAAAAGACCCAGACAGAGACTAAAGCTGCCCCCAGTGACCTCTCCCGTGGTAGTGAAGCTCAACACTTCATTAAAGTGTTTTATAAAGGTTGGGAATGGATTTAAGGATTCAGAATAAGTGTTATTTCAAAGCCAAACCATATATTGTCCTATAGAATCAGATCCGGCCTCTGTTGTTTGAAGCATTTTAATGAATAGTCCACAGAAGCGTAGAAAAGAACAGAAAATGCTCCCAGTTCATATTATGGGCTGGGATGTGTATAATTTCCAAATTTTAGATTAGGAAATCATGGGAAAGCACTCTGAATCATTTCAAAGACAAATCGTTAACTGATAGCTCTGCAAATGTGTGTTTGATTTCATGGGGACTGTGTTTGTGTGTGTTTGGTGCACACTTTGTGACCACTATGTGATCACCTGGCTGGATCTCCTCTTGTCAAGTTCTGTGGCCACCCACAGAGGTCATGGATAGGATTTCTGTGTCTTGGTCCGCTGCTCTCCTGGAAGCAGATGAGAAGAGATTCGCAAGGACACTTTGGCTGATCTTTTTTCATTTTTATTTTCTTAAAGTGTCAATGATCTCATTGATGATTTTTTCTCTCTTAATGTTTCTTTGAGAACATTAAATCACTTTGCAGTAAAAAAATTGTAAATCATATTGATCATTTTCAAATGTTCATTTCAAGGAGCATTCATTCCAGAAGTGCTTAATAAAGTTTGGCAACCATCTGGTAGCAATGCTGTTTGCTAAAACAATTCATACAGAAAAGGGGATGTGCAGTTATGATCTGACTGTTTTGACTGTTATTTTACAAATTTTCCATATAATTATTTTGTTAGATTTTTCCAGACCCCTGCTTACCGAATGTTGCCCTTCTATGGTAAAATATAACAAGGCCACATATGCATACTTAAATAGAGAATAAACATTCATAACCACAATTAAGAACAATTTTAAAAATTCACTTTGTAAAAGTCTAATTGAAAGTTTTACTTCATAAAATCATAGTTTTAATAATCTTTTGTCATGCTTTAAAATGTACACTTATTTTGATGTGTTAATTAACATACTAAAGCACAGGTAAATTACTTGATCATAATTTTAACTGTAGTGTGTAATTCAAATTACATTTAAAGTTAATATATTTTAAATGATCTTAATCGCAGCCTCATCACAAATGTGTTATTACGAATATAATATAAAAAAACGACACCTAAGTTTCAGCAGAAATTAAAATGTATTTTGGTTTAAACAAATGCTTCTCAGTACATTTGCCAGTACGTTTTAACCGTATTTCAGGCGATTGAAGAAATTATGAAATTCTATAAAAAATTCTATAAAGCTAATTGCATTTGATATCAAATTATAATTTAATTCAGTTGCATTTGACACGGAAGTAAGTATCTGAAAACATCACATTCTTTTTAGTATATTTTCTATTATAATAAATATACTTTTTTTTTTTTATTATTATCACATTTAGCTGATGCTTTTATCCAAAGCAACTTACAATTGCTATATATGTCAGAGGTCACACGCCTCTGGAGCAACTAGGGTTTAAGTGTCTTGCTAAGGGGCACATTGGTGTCTCACAGTGGATTCTAACCTGGGTCTCTAATGCCGAAGACATGTGTCTTATCCACTGCGCCAACACAACACTATTATTATCTAATAGTACTTGTTGTTTAATGCAATAATTTGAGTAGTCCTTTACAACTCAAACCATTTTCCCCCAGTCAAATCGACTATAATAACATCTCAAACTTGAAACAAGCATGTCCGTGTCTTTTCGGATACAGTAAGTGGAAAATAAATAAATCACTGACATTAAAAGCCTTCCATTCAGAGCATGTTATAATTATCTGTCTTTTAGATCTTCACGGTGTGCTTGAAGATCAAAGCCATTGAATATGTCCGTGCTTTCTGAGCATGCTCAGTCCTGATGTCAGGATAATGACGGCGATGCGTGTTGTTTGTTAATTGCTAGACTTGCTCAGAGCTTGTTGCCGTTTTGTGAGGTCCATTCTCATATTCATAGCATGGAACATTTTGTGTATGTATTGCTAAATTCTGTTTATCTACTCCAATCAGCTGATTATTGTTGATTGTGTTTTCCATTGTTTTGCTGAAAAGAAATGCATACTCTCTCTTTCCAAAATAAATTAGTAAAATGTTCTGGCAAAGTGATGCGCATACTTGTTTTGCAATGTGCTTGTGTACCCCAGCGAGTTTGTGTGTGGTTGTCCCACTTTGTTTATTCCTCAGGGTTTCTTTATACAGCCAGGTTAAGACTGTGACTTCTCCAAATTCTGTGTAAAAACACAATGACGCAAAAAAAGTGATGCCAGCTCTGAACAACCTCATTCACTAATATCAAAGGATGCGTCAGATATAAATCCACTTCCAAACCTTATACTGTATGTAAGGCTATGTAAAATAAGACAATGTTATAGTTGCCAAACAGACCCTTAAACTTAACACCTCAAATCTGATGGAGCATTTAATAAACATTCCTTTACATTTCTAGCAGCACGAACATGTTGTGCAGCCCTAACTGTCTAACTTATATATCACTTAGTATTATTGCATTAAAGGGCTAGTTCACCAAGATAGCAAAATTATGTAATTACTTACCCTCATGTTTTTTCAAACCCGTAAAACCTCCGTTTATCTTCAGAACACAGTTTAAGATATTTTAGATTTAGTCCGAGAGGTCTCAGTCCCTCCATTGAAGCTGTGTGTACGGTATACTGTCCATGTCCAGAAAGGTAAGAAAAACATCATCAAAGTAGTCCATGTGACATCAGAGGGGCATCAAAAATACATTTTGGTCCAAAAATAGCAAAAAAGACGACTTTATTCAGCATTGTCTTCTCTTCCGTGTCTGTTGTGAGAGAGATTTCAAAACAAAGCAATCTGGATATCCGGTTCACGAACGAATCATTCAGTTCACCAAATCAGACTGAATTGTTTTAAACGGTTCGCATCTCTAATACGCATTAATCCACAAATGACACTCCCTCTGCGTTCAAACAAACCAATATCCCGGAGTAATGCATGCACTCAAACAGTACACTGACTGAACTGCTGTGAAGAGAGAACTGAAGATGAACACCGAGCCGAGCCAGATAACGAACAATAGACTGACTCGTTCACGAGTCAAGAACCAGTTGCATCGGTATTCGGATCATCAGTAGTTCTTTTGGACAGTTCGATTCAATAAACTGATTGAAGAAAACGGTTCACCGGTTCTTTTGCGCTCGACGTAATGGCGTCATTTGCGATGATTGCCCTTGATTCAAGCCTTCAGTTTACCTGGGCTCATAACACCAGCACAGAATCAGTTCAGAATCAATCACCAAAAGAATCAGTTCGGTTCAGATGCTCTGTGTGTCGGTCTGCTTCACGCTGAATCACACATGCGCAGTATCATCAGCTCCTCAGTTCACGAATCGGACGCGTCTGACAGAAACGGTTCTTGACTCGTGAATGAGTCAATGTTCAACATCTTCAGTTCTCTCTTCACACCAGTTCAGTCAGTGTACTGTTTGAGTGCATGCATTACTCCGGGATATTGGTTTGTTTGAACTCAGAGGGAGTGTCAGCCACATTAAAAAAGTTAACAGCTTAAGTCATTTGTGGATAAATGCGTATTAGAGATGCGAACTGTTTAAAACGAGTCAGTTCGATTTGGTGAACTGAATGATTCGTTCGCGGATATCCAGACTGCTTTGTTTTGAACTCTCTCTCACAACAGACACGGAAGAGAAGACAATGCTGAATAAAGTCGTCTTTTTTGCTATTTTTGGACCAAAATGTATTTTCGATGCTTCAAAAAATTCTAACCGACCCTCTGATGTCACATGGACTACTTTGATGATGTTTTTCTTACCTTTCTGGACATGGACAGTTTACCGTACACACAGCTTCAATGGAGGGACTGAGAGCTCTCGGACTAAATCTAAAATATCTTAAACTGTGTTCCAAAGATAGACGGAGGTCTTACATGTTTGAAACAACATGAGGGTAAGTTATTAATTACATGAATTTGCTATCTGGGTGAACTAACCCTTTAATACTAGATAGTACTTAGAATGGTGGCCGAGAAATCTCAACACGCTGCAACTTAAGAAAACACATGCAAACTGAAAAAAACACCAGCAAATGAAGAAAACATCTTCATTAGTTTGACAACACAAGTGTTGCAAATCACAACACATGCATATAAATGAAACACGCTGCAAATCCTCACAACACATGCATATAACGAAACACGCTGCAAATCCTCACAACACATGCATATAACGAAACGCGCTGCATATCCTCACAACACATGCATATAAAGAAATGTGCTGCAAATCATCACAACACATGCATATAACGAAACGCGCTGCAAATCATCACAACACATGCATTTAACGAAACGCGCTGCAAATCATCACAACACATGCATATAACGAAACGCGCTGCAAACCATCACAACACATGCATATAACGAAACACGCTGCAAACCATCACAACACATGCATATAACGAAACGCGCTGCAAATCATCACAACACATGCATTTAACGAAACGCGCTGCAAATCATCACAACACATGCATATAACGAAACACGCTGCAAACCATCACAACACATGCATATAACGAAACACGCTGCAAACCATCACAACACATGCATATAACGAAACGCGCTGCAAATCATCACAACACATGCATATAACGAAACGCGCTGCAAATCATCACAACACATGCATATAACGAAACGCGCTGCAAACCATCACAACACATGCATATAAATGAAACGCGCTGCAAATCATCACAACACATGCATATAACGAAACGCGCTGCAAATCATCACAACACATGCATATAACGAAACGCGCTGCAAATCATCACAACACATGCATATAACGAAACGCGCTGCAAATCATCACAACACATGCATATAAATGAAACACGCTGCAAATCATCACAACACATGCATATAACGAAACGCGCTGCAAATCATCACAACACATGCATATAACGAAAGCGCTGCAAATCATCACAACACATGCATATAAATGAAACGCGCTGCAAATCATCACAACACATGCATATAACGAAACCCTCTGCAAATCATCACAACACATGCATATAACGAAACCCGCTGCAAATCATCACAACACATGCATTTAACGAAACGCGCTGCAAATCATCACAACACATGCATATAACGAAACGCGCTGCAAATCATCACAACACATGCATATAAATGAAACGCGCTGCAAATCATCACAACACATGCATATAAATGAAACGCGCTGCAAATCCTCACAACACATGCATATAACGAAACGCGCTGCAAATCCTCACAACACATGCATATGACGAAACCCGCTGCAAATCCTCACAACACATGCATATAAAGAAACGCGCTGCAAATCATCACAACACATGCATATAATGAAACGTGCTGCAAATCATCACAACACATGCATTTAACGAAACGCGGTGCAAATCATCACAACACATGCATATAACGAAACGCGCTGCAAACCATCACAACACATGCATATAACGAAACGCGCTGCAAACCATCACAACACATGCATATAACGAAACGCGCTGCAAATCATCACAACACATGCATATAACGAAACGCGCTGCAAATCATCACAACGCATGCATTTAACGAAACGCGCTGCAAATCATCACAACACATGCATATAACGAAACGCGCTGGAAATCATCACAACACATGCATATAACGAAACGCGCTGCAAATCATCACAACACATGCATATAAAGAAACGCGCTGCAAATCATCACAACACATGCACATTAAGAAACAATTAATGAAGCATTGCAAATTTATTTACATTTGCCTTGAAATTATATGTAGCTGAGGATTTAAAGTTAGCCATCTTAAGTAATGTTTTACATTTAATCATGTAATTATTCAGCTTATTTAGGCTAATAATATCCAAAAGATAAAGGAATCATGCAATCAGGGTGTTTAAAAAAAAAAAAAAACTCCACTGACCATAGCCACTGCACGATAAGCAAATCCCAGCCGGGTCCGACATTTTTGGGGGTCTCCTTGTAACATTTCCATTGTGGTCAGTGCTATTTGTAGCAGGATTTGCAGCGTTTCTTAATTTGCATGTGTTGTGAAGGATTTGTAGTGCGTTTCATTATATGCATGTGTTGTGATGATTTGCAACACTCGTGTTGTCAAATTGATGAAGATGTTTTTTTTTTATTTGCTGGTGTTTTTTCAATTTGCATGTGTTTTCTTAAATTGCAGAGCGTTGAGCTATCTTGGCCACCGTAACTTAGGCCCCTGGGGAGTTTTCCACTGGTTTGAAGGGTCAAAGATGGATAAAAAGCATAGACTATAAAGTTTCCCATCCATTTGAAATGTGGATATAAATGGAAGCCAAACCTAATTGGCATACAAATATTATGTCTGATATTTCTATTCGGTGCTGATATGTTCAGATGTACAATCAGTCATATCAAAGCAGAACTGCGGAAAGATTGTTCGTTGCTATGTAATTAATGTAATTAGGTATACATGTCTCCTAGCAACTAAAGACCATTTTGCACAAACATTTGGAATAATTTCACGAGTGCGAGCAATAACAGGTGAGCACACTGGGTGTTTCTGCAGTCATTGGATGTGTTTTAGTGTTGTTTACCAGGGCTATTTAAATTCCCTGGAACAGTTTAGTGTGGGTTTGTCTAATAATAACCCAAACAAATGAAGATCTCTTACAAGTGAATGGTGCAAACCATTAGTGCAGTGTTTCCTCACATGCCCATCAGAAAAGATCAAGCACAGCTTAAACAACACCAAACCAGAAAATGTGTTTATTTTAATACATATAATGTCGGATATTGTTCTACGTTATCATTAATTATACTAAAATGGTCAACAACAACAACAACAACCAACAAACAGTAGCCCTGATTGGGTTTCAGATTATTAATCAACATCAGAGATTCTAAAAATAGAAAACTTTCAAACAAATGATTATGCAACCTGGAGAATGTAGTTAATTTGTCATTTGAGCCGATAGGTGGCCACAATGTCCAGCACATTAAGGAATTTTAATCAACAGATTTCTGAATGTTGGCAAACTGATGAGAGAGCAATAAACTGCAATAATAAGAACTCAAACACTCATTAGTTTCAGAATAAAAACTCAAAATGTAAATATTTCCACACCTGTTTGAGAAAGACAGCATGCATATTAATTTGCACACTAACCCATTTTTATGTTTTGTACTTTTTTGGGTTTCATAATCCTTTTTTTCAGTTCAAATCCTCAATGGTGGCATATCATATCATAAGGGTGACACCTGGCGCGATATTTAGTTATTGCAATGTATTTCAGCCTTGTGCAGTGCTCCATTTAAACAGCAGAGAGCAATCTAAACATACACAATAAAAGTGTTTTCCAGCTCAGCGTGTTCCAGACAATCCAGGTAATTCAGATTTACTAATTAATTACACAGTTATTTTGTTTACAAAAATATGCTTGTATGGAATTGCAAATGTTTAAATGGTGTGGTTCTTGTTGTCAGTTCAGAATGAATATGAAGTATGTATTTAAATGTATGAACTCTCAAATAAGAAAATATGAATATGTTAAACAGTACAGTTTGGTAATGGAGCAACAGATATATTTGCTTCGTCATTAACTGTGCAAATAAATAAAAAAATAACGCTCAAATAAGAAAATATTGATATTTTAAACAGTAAAGTTTGGTAATGGAGCAACAAATATATTTACTTTGACATTAGAGCAAATAAAAATAAAAATATCTAAAGTAATTTATAGCATTTGTTTTAGTATCATTTTGTCATAATTTGTAAGTGTAATTTACACACACACATACACACACACACACACACACACACACACACACACACACACACACACACACACACACACACAGTATAAGATATTTATTATTTATTATACTTATCAAGCTCATATTTATCAAGGCTGTATCTTGTATTTTGTATCTGCAATTTTGTGAAATATTGTTGCAATTTAAAATGACAGTTTTCTATTTTTTTAAACGTACTTTCAAAATATAATTTATTAATTAGAAACAAAACATTATTCAGAAATCATTGTAATATGCTGATTTATAGTCATTGCTGGAAACTGGAAAATTTTGGAAAAATATTTGTGGACTTGTGATACTTTTTTAAGAATTCTTTGATAAATAAAAATTCACAGGTTCCAAAAAAAAAAAAAAAAAAAAAAAAAGCGCAAAAAAAATAAATAATTAAGCAGCACAGCAGATTCAACACTGACAATAAATAAGTGTATTTGAGTGATTTCTGAAGGACTCTGACAGAAAGAATGGAGTAATGGCTGATGAAAATTCTGCACTGCCTCACAAAAATAAATTATATTTGAATGAATATTTAAATAGGAAACCAATATTAGAAATTGCAATAATGTTAACCGATTTGTTTTTCTGTATTTAATTAATTTATTTTAATTCAGATTGTTTTATTCTAAATTAGATTTAGCATATAAGTGTTATTTTATTATTTGACTCCACTAATAAAGAGCATGAGACAAAATAGTCCAAAACAGCTCAGCCTCAAACACCAATCGTCCCCTTGGAATTATAAGGTTCTATCTGCATTCCGATTAGTTTTGAGATATTGAAGTTTTTGCATTCCATTCAACTGTGTAGATAGAGCCTTGTTGTTTTTTAAATAGAAATCCCATAATGTATACAACATAAAGAAAACTATCACATAATGTAATTAAGTTGTCACAGAATAACAATATGGGAATAACTCAATTTTGACTAAAATATCAGATAGAACCTTATAATTCAAAGGGGACGCAATGCAGTTCATTTAATAAGAATATGATGCAAAGCCACAACATCATCTGTATGGCTTTGAGGCAACTCATAATATGAATGGCATTCCAAGATTACATTGTGTTTCTCAGAGATTTCACTGCCACAGTATGTTACAATTTAGACCGATCTGCTGTAAAACATCTTTATGTCTTGTTTTTCAGCTTTCCATGTCCATTTTATCACACTCCTAGTTAACTCCCACAAACCTGACCTTGCCCTAGCTTCTAGATTATGATTCACATTATCGGTAATGGATGTCTAACTGCCGCTCCGCAGTGTTGATTAATGGTAGGCTGACCTTGTGGTGCCTATGGGCGACTGGTCAAGGCTGTGTGCTCCACCACACATGTCTGGGATGGGAAGTGTGCAATAGATCTATAGGCTCAAAATTAGTTCTCGTCTACATCACAGCAATGCCAGCCTATTTCTTTGCTTGGTTGAGGTATGTTTTCTAACCGACACTGATGTCATATCCTGGTTTGAGGTACATTTGGATATATGAAGTTGACTTCACTGTGTGTGTGTGTGTGTGTGTATGGCCAGGTCTAATTACAGACTGGGTAAAGAGGCCCGTTGAGGGACATAAGTAAGCTTCTAGTAGGCCTAAGGTCTCCCAGATTTACCACAGCACGAGAAGTGAGAAATAGACAGAGAGAAAGAGAGAGAGGAGCCAAGAGAGAAAGCTGTGGAGAAATTTAAGGACATGTAGGTGGAAAGAAGGAGTGTATCAGTGTCTTCATGTGTGAATCTATTCTAATCATGTCACAGGAACAAAGGTCTTCTGTAACACGTCTACCCCTAAACCAAATGGTCTGTACATGAGTAGAATACAATCTAAAAGAATCTGTGCACTTACACTGGTGGACATTGGAAATAATTAAAAGTAAGAAGTCTCCTACAGAAATCATTCTAATATGCTGTTTTGCTGTTCAAGAAACATTTCTTATTATTATCAATGTTGAAAACTGTTTTGCAGCCTTGGTGTGCATATAAGACTTTTTAAAATGTAAAAATGTCAGTATTCCAAACTTTCAGTGCTATATTGTAAACTGTCATAGGGCAAATACTTTAAACTCTTTTGCCAATTTACAGCACAGTATCAAAACCTGGGTCTTATTCATTGATGATCTCGAGTCCAGTTTAACTATATGCTTGTTTGCACTGGTTTAGTTGTGATTCTTTTCCGTGCAAACACACCTCCTTTTGTGCAAATGTTTGACGTTTGCAGTACAAATGATCAGAGGATACAGATTTTGTAGTCTGCTGTATCCACCTTAACTGAGCATCTAGAACAGTCTTTATACTGAGGACTTGTTCAAATTGTTGCCAAATTCCTAAATAATCAGGTTCTTGAAGACACAGACAGTGCATGTGAATAAACGCCCCATACAGAAATGCTTTGACATTGTTGCATTCGTGCACATCTCGCCAGTCAGATAAATGATCGGTTTGTTTATGTTACTTGTTTGGCACGTTCTCTCGCTTGCATGATGGTGCACGGAGAAACTGATCTCTGGTTTCAGTTTAACATTACAGTCTCTCAGACGTCTGCTGTTGCCGAGGTCCAGCTCATTACTAAAGCTTCTTGCTAAATATTCTTAGATTAGGTTAAGTATTACATTTTTATATTAGAATGTTTCTTTTTTAAATAATAAAATTTTGTGTATACGCATTACATATTTAGCATAATACAAAAAAATGCATAAGAACTAAATAGAATTACACTATCAGAAAAAAGGCACAAAGTTAGGACAATGTAAGATACAAAGGAACAAAAGCTAAACGATTTACCGCTAAATTTACATATTAGTATTTTTGAAAGCGTGCTGACTGTGGGTTTTTGTAGGAGACAAATAACAGCACTGCAGCAGTATTTAGCAAGAACTGCAGTCAGGTTTTTACTGCTTCCACCATCCATGGGCCAGAAAGAGGGATTGTGGGATAGAGGAGTAAGTCTGAAATGCGGATGCATCATGGGGCCAGTGGTTGGTGTGTTCTGATATTGACTCCAGCTGTGAAGAAATGTGTAAATCAGTATTGGCTGTTATACTAAACCCAAATTTTACAGCTTTGTCTGATTGTTTTTCATCACATCCCTCATGGCTTTAATTATATCTCTATGGAATGAAATTCAGTGCAAATTGTATATACTTGCTCAACAAATTATATGTTTGTTCTGCATTTAACAGTTTACAAAGTTACTGCACAACAAATACAGTCCTGAGTGTCAACTCCATAACTGGAAAGTCTGCCACTAAGAAAACGTACATAGCCACGCTTTGGATTTAACCAAGAATAAAAAGCATAGAGAATTGTGGTCGCATAAACCTGATACATTTAGGCACTGAGATCTATTTGTAGACATGGACTTGATTATGGGGAAAATTACACTGCCTTGTCGTTGATCTCCTCACACATTATCAGTGACAAAACAGTTTGTTGTGTTGTGTTTTTGATTGGTTGCTCTGGTGGTTGAGGCTCACTGGATCATTAAGGCATCATGTCATTCATGAATTTAATACATGCAGTCAGGGAAAATGAATGGCTTTGGTGGTGCTGTGCAATCGAGAGCTGCAGTCTGGGTGCAATTCTAGAGCTCAAGCAATTCAGAACATTTATGATGTTTTGGATTATAATATTAAAGGAAACCTTATTCATAATTATAAACATATTTTTTGGAATATTTGAGACAGCAAGGCTCAAGACAACTGTACTTCCCTCACGGCACATGAATCAAATGTCTCATTAAATGTGTAATAAAATCTAGCCCTCAGTCTCTGCATGAAAAACATGTTCTGACATGGAGGGGCCAGCGAGGGGTTTCTGAATCATTGAGATATTCTTTTCTGGATTAAAATTTCTGTATTTTCCATTTAGATGCTTGGGTTATTTCTTTTTCCATGTAGCAGAAAAAAAATAATATATATATAATATATATATATATATATATATATATATATATATATATATATATATATATATATATATATATATATATATATATATATATATATATATACAATTTGTGTGTATAAATCTCCTAAAAGACTCCTAAAGGAGCATTTATACACTCTGCAAATAACAACAAAGTAGATGTAATTTTTTTCCCTATAGATTCATTAATCTTCATAAAAAAAATTTCTAAAGCAATGATTAATTTACAGGCAAGAAAAAAAACAACACTGTGTGTGACTTTCTCAGAAACATAACAGACATTAAAAACAAACGTGATATAAGTAACATTATGTCGATTTTCTCCTATTCAGATTTATGTAATGTAAACACATCATCAGGTTAATCTAGCTTTATCCTGTGTATGTATGTGTGTTTGTGTCTGTAACTGATTGTATATGCGTTGACAGATTTGTACAAAGTGAATGGAGAAGGCATTGGCAGATAGAGACTGTTTGTGTACAGTATAAAAAAGACAGAGATGGAGCGTGTGTTACACTTGTGGTTCGCTCTCTCCTCTTTTTTTCTTCCAGATTAATCAGCGACCACAAGAGGTGAACCCTTTTCCACGTAAACATGGCATGGTGGTGTGACACGGCTCATTAGCAAAGAAAATGGTGTATTCAGAGCAATGTGATTGTGGCTTTCTGTTAAGAGCTCACATATTTATATGCCCCAGCATCGCTGCAGCAGGATGGTGCCAGCCGCAAATAATGTTTACACTTAATCTTCCAACAGAATTAGCGCTCAGAGGGCTAAAATAGTAAATTACGGCCTGATTACAGAACAACTGAACATGTGGTAAAAAAATGCAAGCAGTCATTAGCTGGACGAATGAAGGGTTTAGCCTATGTTGGTACGCTGTTTGAAAAGGCATGATTTTCTAAACTTTGCCATGTAAACACTTGTTGCTGGATGAGGAAAGCATCTGTCGGTATCTTCTGCTAGGTTTCTTTCACTAGAGATGCATGTTCGGTTTGTCACTGTGTCAAAAAGATTAGCGATTTCCATGGAAGACATTTTGTTCTGGTTTGAAACATTTAAACACAGTTTGTTTTTGTTAAATATTTATAAATAATAGTTGGACTAGAAATTTGTTCTAGGCTGAATGTTCTTCGAAGCCTGAAAAAAGGTCTAACAATCAAAGTGTTTCCCCGTTAATTTACACAGTCCACACAGTAAAAATGAAAAGATGCTTGACGCACCATTTGAGCTTCCTATAATTTGTGCTTCAGTAACCCCATCATTAAGGAAACATTTATGGTACATGAAATATTTTTTTCTTATTTATCTATTTATTTTTTAAGAATTAGATTTTTATTGAGCATAGGATGGAAAATGGTGGCAGTGAAGACATTTATAATATTAACAACGTTATACCAGTCATAAACATTTCTATTTCAGTTAAACACTGTTCTTTTGAGCTTTCTATTCATCAAGGAATCCTGAAATGTACTGTATCACAGTTTTTCAGTTTCCAGAGTTTACAAAATATTATCCAACACAACTGCTTTCAAAATTGATAGTAAAAAGAAATGTTTCTTGAGCAAATTATTATATTAGAATGATTTCTGAGGGATCACGTGAAACTGAATTATGGAAGCTCGTTTATGCCATGGAATAAAAACAAAAATGAGGTAATTGTGACGTTGTATCTTACAATTTTGACTTTTTTACTTAGAATTTTGATATAAACTCATAATTGCGAGTTACAAATTGTATAAAGTTATATAAAGTCAGAATTGTGATATATATCTCACAATTCTGACTTTTTTCTCACAATTGCAAGCAATTCTGACTTTATAACTTGCAATTGTGAGTTTATATCTCGCAATTCTACTTTATTTCTCAGAATTATGACTTTATTTCTCAGAATTGCGAGTTTAAATCTCACAATTCTTGTTGTGATTTTATATCAAGCAATTCTAACTCTATTTCTACGAATTGCAAGTTTAAATCTCACAATTCTAACTTTATTTCTCAGAATTGCAAGTTTAAATCTCACAATTCTTGTTGTGATTTTAAATCTCACAATTCTGACTTTATGTCTCAGAATTGCAAATTCATATCTCACAATTCTAACTTTATTTCTCAGAATTGCTAGTTTAAATCTCACAATTATTGTTGTGAGTTTATATCTCACAATTCTAACTTTATTTCTCCAAATTTCAAGTTTAAATCTCACAATTCTTGTTGTGATTTTTTATCAAGCAATTCTGACTTTATTTCTCAGAATGGCGAATTTAAATCTCACAATTCTACTTTATTTCTCAGAATTACGACTTTATTTCTCAGAATTGCAAGTTTAAATTTCACAATTCTTGTTGTGAGTTTATATTAAGCAATTCTTACTTTATAACTGCAATTGTGAGTTTATATCTCGCGATTCTACTTTATTTATCAGAATTTCAACTTGATTTCTCAGAATTGTAAGTTTAAATTTCACAATTCTTGTTGTAATTTTATATCAAATTCATATCTCGCAATTCTAACTTTATTTCTCTGAATTGCAAGTTTAAATCTCACAATTCTTGTTGTGAGTTCATATCAAACAATTCTGATTTTATAATTGCAATTGTGAGTTTATATCTCGCAGTCCTACTTTATGTATCCAAATTGCAAGTTTAAACCTCACAATTATTGTTGTGAGTTTATATCTCGCAATTACGACTTTATTTCTCAGAATTGTAAGTTTAAATCTCACAATTTTTGTTGTGATTTTATATCAAGCAATTCTGACTTTATAACTGCATTTGTGAGTTTATACTGTATCTTGCAATCCTACTTTATTTCTCCAAATTGCAAGTTTAAACCTCACAATTATTGTTGTGAGTTTATATCTCACAATTACGACTTTATTTCTCAGAATTGTAACTTTATTTCTCAGAATTGGAAGTTTAAATCTCACAATTCTTGTTGTAATTTTATATCAAGCAATTCTACTTTATTTCTCAGAATTGCAAATTAATATCTCGAAATTCTAACTTTATTTCTCCAAATTGCAAGTTTAAATCTCACAATTCTAGTTGTGAGTTTATATCAAGCAATTCTACTTTATTTCTCAGAATTGCAAATTAATATCTCGAAATTCTAACTTTATTTCTCAGAATTTCAAGTTTAAATCTCACAATTCTTGTTGTGAGTTTATATCAAGCAATTCTGACTTTATAACTGCATTTGTGAGTTTATACTGTATCTTGCAATCCTACTTTATTTCTCCAAATTGCAAGTTTAAACCTCACAATTATTGTTGTGAGTTTATATCTCGCAATTACGACTTTATTTCTCAGAATTGCAACTTTATTTCTCAGAATTGGAAGTTTAAATCTCACAATTCTTGTTGTAATTTTATATCAAGCAATTCTACTTTATTTTTCAGAATTGCAAATTAATATCTCGAAATTCTAACTTTATTTCTCAGAATTTCAAGTTAAAATCTCACAATTCTTGTTCTGAGTTTATATCAAGCAATTCTGACTTTATAATTGTAATTGTGAATTTATGTCTCGCAATCCTACTTAATTTCTCCAAATTTCAAGTTTAAATCTCACAATTTTTGTTGTAAGTTTATATCAAGCAATTTCGACTTTAATTCTCAGAATTGCAAGTTAATATCTCACAATTCTACCTTATTTCTCAGAATTGCAACTTTTTTTCCCTCGCGGATGACAGTCGCGCACAAACAAAACCAAAACACACGATAAAAAGTCCAGGCCTGGTCCTCTCTCGTCTTTCACTGTCGTCGATCCTCTTTTGTATCCTTCCGATGTCCTCCGTGGGACGCGAAACCGGCTAGTGGAGCAGGTGTCACTCCAGGTGTCATTTCCCAATCAGTCCACCGGCCTCGTTCCGTCCCCATGGCTCTCGGCCCCGCCAAGAAAAAGTCAGAATTGTGGGATAAAAAGTTGCAATGACCTTGTTTTTGTTTTTATTTAGTGTGTGGAATAAAAAATTTCCCAGGCTGGCTGAGGGACCTAAAAAAGTGCTTTTACATTTTTTTTTTTTCATTTTTACAGTGAATGTCAAATTATAACAAAAATATTCATAATAGCTCCGGGCCTAATAATCAGTAGTGTGACAGTGATTGTCCTTCACAGTTAGTAGATTTTTTAACAAGCAAATCCTAAGTCAGTAAATCTCCAAGGAAAACTCCCTGTGGAAGAGCAGTGAGGTAATGTGTCCTTCATGGTTTGCTAAAGAGTCCTGGTGGCTGGATTTTAGTAATGAACAAGAATGATCAAGGCACATAACCTTGAATAGAGATTGATGCCGTGGCAGCAGAATCCCAGCAAGGAAAAATCTGAGATTGCGCCTGTTAAAGTCATATGTATGAAAATCATTAGAGTCAATTCTGTGACTAAAAATGTTTGGAGATGAAGAAAAAAAAAATGTTATAGTGATACAAAACCCATAGGCAAAGTAAAATCTAGTTTAGGATCTGGGCCATTGCATGAAGAATTTAATAGGAGAAGGGAAGCCATTAAATCATAGGATGTCAACTTCACTTTTCAGAATTATTCTAATATTAGAACAATGTGTCGCTCTGGAGGTAGAGAGCAAAGCTGGAATAGTTTTTCTTTTTTCATTTTCAGTTGCTAACATATGCCACTATTCTTTCTCTGTGGCCACCAGAAACAAATTCAGTTTTAAAAGGCATTGCATGTCATGAGTGCAGACCCATTGACTCTACAGGCTCAATCAGATAGTCTGGCTGAGGAAACACATACCCTCACATGTTATGTGCATTTCAGGCTCTTTAAAACACAGTGAGTTTCAGATCAACTCTGATTGGATACCCTTTTTTTCATGCTTAATTTAAATTTTTAGATCGTAATTCTTGTAGCACAGTGGCCATAGCAAATTCATCAGTAACAGGTTCGGTATCTAAATGGCAAATCAAAACTCATGGTTTAATAAATAATAAATGGGTTGGTGGAATATATATATAAGTTATTCAACTATTTCAGCTGATTTTTTTCCCCAACAATTCATACGTAATTTAAATCAAAATAACTTGTACTGCCAGTTTAATTATTCTTAAAAATGTAAGTTGAAGCAGCTGGATTTTATTTATTGTTTAAACAGTATGTAAAAATAAAAGAATAGATAGAAATTAAAATATTAAACGTTACATAACATAAATGTCAGGAAAGTAATCTTGCTAAAATGTAGTGAATCTTGATCTTGACTGATATTTCTCTGTATGCGCATTTAAATTCTTTGAATATATTTACATTTTTAAATGTGCTGTATGTAATATTTTGACTCGAGCATAAAAATGCCATGATATGTTTGCAGATATTTAAGAAACATGCTAAGTTAACATATATATCTGAAAAACAATGCTACAGTCAGTTATTCTCCTTTGAAAATATGTGTTCTGGCCCAGAATGTCTGTGTTTTTTTGGTTTGTGAAACCCGCCCACTGCAAGTTTACCCAGTTGTATTTTGGCAACCTGCGTGTGTCAAGTCTGAGGAGGAGGGGCCAGGTGAACATTTTTATTTTTTTTTATTTTTTTTGAATTTGGACTACAATATCTAGTTCAACCACTCAGTGTCAATCCTACATACAGCACCTTTAATATTTAATATTTACAAAATATTAATGGAATTTAAATTGAAAGAAATCTGGCTCCTTACACCATTCTATTATAAAATGTAGTCACATTTTCTGTCTTGTAAATACACATAAAACTGCATTTAAATTTTATTTAAAGTATTCTATAATATATTTTCATCATTATAATACATCATGTTTTATTGTGCTTTTGTGTTCATTTAAACAAACATTTAAAAATGATCTTCAGTTGCATATGTATTTGATATCTATTTCAAGATTTACTTTTACTTTTACGAACCAACATTTGCTATTTTTTGGCCATTTACTAATTTTGTGTTTATGAATGAAGGGACCGAATAATCTTTTATCTATAATAGTATTTATTTTAGATATTCAGTTATTGTCATACGCACAAACAAACAAATGTTGAATAAGTCCAATAATAACTAAAAAGAATATCAAAGTGTTGAAGAATGGATTTTGTTGGATCAGATGACAGCATTTTTTATTTTATTTTTAATAGCAGTAAAGCTCCTAAACAGTCTCTTATGAAGTGACTCAAGCGTAGCAGGGATTTTTGAAGACTCTATAGTTTCTCAGTCTTTGTGTGTTAATATGAAACGCATCACTTCCTCCTCCTTTGACTCCTTTCATCCTCTCATTACAAAGCAGCGCACACACACTAAAGCCGCTTAGAGTATCCTATTGGAAATGTCTGTCTGAGGTCTGGCATTAACAGATACCAGAGTTAGTGGTTTCGTCTCTGAGCTCCTTTTCCACTCAGCTAATGAACGTCACGGGGCCTTTTAAAAATAGAAAGCGTTTTAAAATGAACCGAACAGAGTGACACGAAAATTACCATGTATAGTATGACAAACTGATGCAATCTACAAATAACTTAATAAAATACATGACACTAAATAACTAGAAGTCTCATATATTATATCACTCAAACTCCCAATTATCTTCCACAACAACAACAACAACAAAATATTGGAAAGCATCGTTGCTCTATTTTAACAATCATCTGTCTGGGTTTCCTCTCGCACATGTCTGATTGACTCCGACAGGCTGGAGAGGCCTCTTCAAAATCCAACGAAATCTAATAAGCATTAGCCTGTCAGACAAGCTCAACCTTGTGTCACACACACATTCGACGATTGACCACCAGGTGAGAGGACTCACCTGCAGAAAATCCCTTTTCCCAGGGGAACTGTCAAATTAGCAGTTAGCTATTATGGGGGCTTAAGCCTTGGACCCGCAGAGAGAGAGAGAATGAGGAACGAAAGACAGCAGACTCACATAACCGCTCAGAGGCCTGGGGGCAATGACATGGCGCAACCCAAATCATATGAACATTAATACGCACCCGGGGGCCATTCTCGGAGATTACTTTACATAACGACTAATTGGCCTAATTTGTTAAATAAACACTATATTTTCTTTTGTAGCTTAATACAGGACCACTGGACATAGCAGTCGCTCTGAGCCGAGCAGCAACACCCACATCGGATTTTTGGTGGTCTGCTAAAGTCATTTCCCCTCAAAATGAACCTAATTTCCTCTCTGGGTTCAGGATCATGTGCGTGTTCGGTTCACCTCAGGCATCTAAATGTAGAGACAGTGCTGAATGTAAAGAAAACTTCACATAATACATAAGTTACTGTTACTGTTACTAATACATACGTTAGTGAATCGAAAACAGAAACTGCTAATGTCTTCGTTTTTTAATATACTGTTGCCTTTCAAGTTAAAACTGCTGGGTGGAAAGTCTACCACTACTTTTTATTTGATTTATTATTATTATTATGTTTTTAAACCAGCTGAGCTACACCGATCATAAAAGTGTTACATTTCCAGTCCAAGCGAGTTCTGGATTGAGTAAAACTGGGATAAAAGAATTCTTGTTATCCACTGAAAAATTCCAATGGCTTTTATTTTTAATTAAATGTACAGCTTAAGTAATCATGGACACGGGTTGCAAAAAAAAAATACTCTGAAATGATAAACAATGAAATTGCCACAAGACTGTATTTTAATAGCTTTTTTAGACATTGAAAGGAGTTTTCAAAAAAAAAAATCCCGCATTTTTGTAATTACAGTGCATTCATGGGCAACACTTTCTTCAGCAAGTTTCCACCACATAAAAAAAAACGAGATCCTTTATGATCTCTGCATTGCTGTGAGTTGTTATTTCATTGTGGTTGAAATCTATAAAGTGAAATTAAACATAAAAAAAAAATAAAAAATAATAATGAATTGCTGCTCTGACCAAAAACATTCATTTGACTGTTCTGATTTTTTTTTTTTTGCAGTATGAAAACTGAGTTAAATGTCAATAAAATAGTTTTTGTTTTCAGTAACATGTTCATTAAAATATGTACTTTTCCTGTACTGTCAGCTTCGGTCATTAAATGAGTTTTCATGCCTCAAAACCAAACACATTTGTGACAGGCAAAAACGCTCTTTCAAGTCTTCAGTTTCATGGAGCCTTCTGGGAGAGAATTATGGTTTTCCATCTGAGAAATACACATGAGAATGAACAGCATCTGTGTTCTCAATGATATTTTTAATGCGAGTGACCAGCAACACTCCAGCGTAACTATTGCTACAGAGATTTATAGAAATCTGCTTCTCGTTTTGTGTCTGAAACAGCTTGCCTGCTTGCCATTTGGATTAGTTATAGATTTCTGAAATACTGCAGGGTAGACAGACTGTCAGTATCGAATTTGATTAGTCATGTTAATGAATTTAAATCAAAATTCATATGATTGCTCTTTTAACAGATTTTATTCAAAATATAAGCCATTTTTAGCCGTGCAAACTTAACGTGTCTCTCATGCAGTTAAGCTGTTATATCAAATATTGTCACTTTTGCAGTTGTTTTATTGGAAAATGATCCTATTCATAGTCCGAAGGATGTTGGCAATGTGGATAAACATGCATACAAGCAGACACCAGATAGTACCCCAAAACCCCTCACCCCATTCACCGTCCCACCCCTAAGACCCCCCATAACCTCTTCGGTCCATTCCAAGCTCACTTTTTGGTCACAACTTATTTCTTAGAAAAGTGTCTGTGGTATCGGATAGCCCGGGTCCAAAATATCGTACCCCAGTTTTCGCGGGGCCGGAACTAGTTGGCTGGGCTCAGATTTATTGTACCTTGCTGTTCTGGAGGAAGATCGTATGCATGTGGTCAGTAGCGAGGAGCCTTCGACCCAACCTCCCTCTCATGTTACGCCCTATATATATAACATCCATTCCTCCAGCACCTCCGTTCAACCCCCCCTCCCTCGTTCCCTCGCTCCAACTCCACTTCTCCAGAAGCACTGCATCCAGTCGGGCCCAGACGGCTAAGTCTTTCCCTCTCCCTCTCTTTCTCTCTCTCTCTCTCCCGTCTGTCACCCGAGCTTCCTCTTGCAGGCTGTGTGTGTTTACCCTCTTTTTCGGCCTGGCAACGGGGCTGCATGCTCAGGATTACCAGAGGCCTTGCCTTTCATCGCTGTCCGCTCCCTCTTCCTTTCGCCTGGACTACGGTAGCCACGGGTGCGAGACTGTGTGATTTCCTGCTCACGGAGTTAAGTGGATTTGTAGATACTAAAGAGACATGGATCACTCTCTGTTCGGATGCCTTCGGAGCCCGCATGCCCCGTCCCAAGCCTTGCACCCGGCGTTCACCCAGTCCTCCCTGGCCCTGCACGGCCGCTCCGACCACGTCTCCTACCCCGACCTCCCGGGACCCTCGCCACCCTGCAGCTACGTGGGGGAGGAGAGCGGCTTCGGAGGACCCCATCACAGAGTTCACCCTGCTCCGCAGCATCCACACCTCTCGCAGCATCAGCCTTCCTGGCACGTGCCACAGATGCCCTCGATTGACAGCGAGCGCCACGGCCTCTGCCTGCCGCACCCTGACGCCGCGGCTCCAGAACTGTGCGGCTCTCAGGGCCTCTGCGCTGGTAACCCAGCACTCTCTGGAAGTGACCCTGCTAGGGCATCATGTGTGACCGGAGAATACGGGAGACAGACCATGTCCCCCGTTGAGCCGGAGCGACGGAATAGCAAAGGGAAGAGTGACAGTTCAGGTACACAGCTCAAAAGGTTTTCTTCCATGTACATATGCGTTCAGTAGAAAAGGCATTGTGAACTTGATTTTATTTTTTTATCTTGATTTTTGTTCAATTATTGCAGTATAAATAATTCAAATTTTTTTCCGTGGCTTGAGAACTGAATATTGTCTCTTTTATTACTCATCAGATTTATTTAGAATAGCACAAGTAAAAGACTTTTGCTTTATTTAGTAATATAGCATTCGGTTTATGTGTTATTTATCATTAAAAAAAAATAATAATAATTCAGTTTAAGTGATATTTGTTGTTTTGTCTATTCTCTGTCATTGGGACTGGATTTGGAATTTAATTTTGATAATATGTTTTAATAAATAGTTAGGTGAAATTCATCCATGCACCAAATTATATGTTCAGTGTAATGTATTATTTAGAATATAGCTTAGATTTGTTTTAATAGGTTATTTTGCAATTTTCAGTAAGAATTGAAAAAAAATTGTGTACCTTTATATTTTGACATAAATAAAATGATATAAATTAGGAAAATAATTATCAGAGATTTCAAGAACTTAACTGAAATTTACATTTCAAATAGCATTTAAGAGTTTTCCATATCAAGACACTTTTAAACAAAAATCATTCTATATGTACTAAATGGATTTTATTTGTACTGCACTGTAAAAATGGATTTTTTTGGAGTTTGCAAGAAAATTTCATTTCTGTTTTTCTGTGTTTTTTTAACTTCAAAGTTTCACATTTAATTTAATGTGTTACTTGTCATTTGTTTGGAATTTGTTAAATGAACTTGCAGTTTCTGAATAGAAATCGTTTCAACGTAAATCATATAAAAAAAAAAAAATTTCACTGTGTATTTAACTTTATGCTAAGAATAATTTAATACAACTGTCGTCTGCTAGAAAAGAAATAAGCAGAAAAGTGTGATTAACTTTTGACATTGAGATCAGATCAACACACACACACACACACACACACACACACACACACAAACCGCTCTAATCCATCTATGAACCATGTAGAAAAGTGTGCAAACTTTACACATAAGTCAAACTGAGCAGTAGTTATTAATATGGTCAAAAGCAGCTTGCTATTTCTTAGTAGAGAAAATGCTGCCTGAGAATAAATTTAAGGTTGACTGAACAAAAAACAGGAGCAGAATCCGGCACAGCAGTGTTTTAGTGGCAGGGCCTGGAGCTGTGGGGCTGCCCTGTTTCTTTCTCTCATCAGTCTCAGAGGTGCAAGTCACTCTGGCATTTACCCTCAGGTCTTTAATAGACCACAGGTGAAAGCCGCCGTTAAATGTTCACGTTGCCCGCAGCTGCGCTTTAGACACCCCAAACACATACGCACCATTTACGGCTGGGAAAAACAGTTAGAGCTGCAGCTGGACAATTTTTATATAAAACGTGACCTTAAAATTCAAGAACAATAGAAAATGTCACACCTGGTCGTTGTTTGACAGTGCCATGCAGTCTTTAAAACTGCGGTGCAGAAAAAGCAACTTATTTTTTTATTTGCAAGATTACACAGATTTTGTCGTATAAAGTGGAATCAGAGTGAATGTCTACAGGAAAAAAGTCACCGCTGTGAAAAAAGAAGAAGATTTTGTTCACTTTTTTCACTTTTACAGTAGATGAACTGAATTACCCTAGCTTATTCTGTACAGCTAAGATATTTTTCTGTCTGTTTAGTCATGCTGTGAAGGGGGTCTATATGTTGAATCTTATTATCCAGGTGCCTGTAATTTATGGCATACTGATGGATCGGTCCAATGGTGGTAGAAATTTCCAGAAGGCTCCTGTTGGCACTTGCTGTGCCTTTATACCAAATCCAATTTCCTCCAGTCTGTTGGCAGTTATCAAAGCCAGTGTGGTTTCCATTTTGAGCCGTGTCAGATATCGAGATGTTGCAGCGATAGGCTGAACAGATTAGAGATTATTCCCAAAAGTGATGTTGGATATGAAATATGCCTTTTAAAGCCCATAATCTTGTGTTCTATAAAAACCTTGGATTTCTATAGCAGTTGTATTTTTATGACGGATTCAAAGGAGCCAAAAATTGGACATCTAAATCACACCCGTCCCTGAATGCCAAGCTAAAAGATATTCATTGGAAACATATTTTCCTTTAAATCGTGTTTTTTTTTTGTAATGTTGTTTCAAAGTCTCTCAGTCTATTAACTACATTTTAACTGATTGTTTTGCATTACACCGTTTAAGTGTATTACACTCTTCATTCTAAATATTATAAAAGTAAACATTTTGACAGGGAAAAATTAGTGGGGTAACAAAAGAAAAGAAAAAGGCTGCATATGAATTTCAAACTCACAGTAGTTTACTAATAGTAAAAGAAAATGTATTTAAAATAAATGGCATGGTGTAATATTGTGAATGTTTTTGGTTGCTATTCACATATGGATACACTGTGGTGACCTGTGATTTATTACCCTTAAAAACCTTTTTCAGACTGATCAATCCCTTGAGTTGAGTGTGGTTGGAAAAAACCTAATGCATTTAGGTTGATTTAGGGACATTAAATTATATTCTTGATTTGAATAAAATCAGTTAATTTAGATGCTGCCAAATAAAGTACTTTTTAATAATTGCTTTATCCAATTGCAAAAACAAATTATAAAACTTACTTAAGAATTTACATACTTTGCTCATTCCAATCTATTCAGTTTCAATGTTGTTTTAAAGAATCTCTTCGGGCAGAAAAAAAAAAAAAATATTTTTAAATTTAGTATTTAATGAATTAAAAAATTAGGGAATAAAACTCTGATTTTATACCCTATAGATTCCTGTTTTTTCCCCCAGTAATATAGACACATCTTCATAACATTTTATTTGTTATTGTAACTAAATATATATTGCAGAACATGCTTCAATCAACACTTAAAGAGTTGAATTTTGATGATTCTTGGACCAATCATAAATGTTCCCTGGGAAAGCTTCATGTATTCTGTTAAAGGAGACGTGTGTGGAAAATAAAGAGTAAATTGATCTGATTGTTGGAGAGTGTGAACGAAGCCTGATTTGAGAGCATGTGCTCCGTTCTCTGGCCCTTCTCCGCCTGCTAAAAACACCAGAGCCGTATCGCCATAATAGAGGGTGATTGGCAGGCCAAATTGTTCCGCTTTCATTTTTATTTTTGTTCGTTTATTTTATTTCAGAGCCCTGCAGTTTATCACACCATCTTATTTTTTCACCCGTTTGCTTTCCCTTAACGTTTTTTTTTTCCTTTCTCGTTTTCTTTTTCTATGCATTTACAGCGTCTGGAAAGTGATCTGTTTTTCATTTCAGATTCCCAGGATGGGAGCTATAAGTCAGACGTGAGCAGTAAACCTAGGAAGGAGCGCACAGCCTTCACCAAGGAACAGATTCGAGAACTGGAATCAGAATTCGCTCACCACAACTATCTGACACGGCTCAGACGTTACGAAATCGCTGTCAACCTTGACCTCACAGAGAGACAAGTACGTTCAATGCTAAGTCTGTTTTCACATGCCACCAACAGACATAACACTGGCACTTCAAAATATTCCTTCGCTTGACGGGTGAAAAAAGCCTTTACATAAATACTGACTTCACTTAAAGTGTATAAAGTCGTATAAAGCGATGAATGCCATTCTTAATGTTGGTAATTTTCAACAAATTAAAAAATATGACCTGATTTACAGATATGAATCTCAAAATATTATATAGTAAAGGTTCCCTAGAAATATGTTTTACATTAGAAGTGAGTGACGTGTTTTACACAGGGCTCTGTGTCGAGGGGTTCAGTCAATTTGTTAGGATTGAGGGAGGGATTCTCTCTCTCTCTTTTATTATTTTTATTAGATAAGACAGAGGGAAAGGGACAGAGAGAGAGAGAGAGAGAGGGACAGCAGGAGCGGGACATGATCCAGAGTCCCCGTGAGCACATTTTTATTGAATATTATATTAATACAGAGGCTTCCAATTAATTGCAATGAAAAATAATGGCAGAAAAATCATATGAAGGAGACCGGGGCTAGTTGTCACAAAGGTATACAGTATCTCAGTTACTATAAACATTTAGAGTAAAAAGTCATTTTTTAATCCATTTTCTTCACAATTTTTTAAGCTCCAGTCTTCACTATTAACTTACCATTAACTATGAGTTTTGTGTCAATAAACTTCTAATTAGCTGTTCATTAATAGTTTGTAAATTAGTTGTTAAGTTTGGTATGGAGTAGGATTAAGAGATCTATAATATGATCATGCAGAATAAAGTATTAATATGTGCTTTATAAGTACTAATAAACAGCCAGTATGCTAGTATTTTGCATGCTAGTTAATAGGGAGAATTGGTCTTTAAAATAAAGTGTTACCCAAGTTTTTAAGAAATCTATCAATTACTTAATGTCTGTTTGTTTTGTGTATGTATATCAGAATTTGGCTATTTTTACTTTGCTGCAAAGTTAATAGTAGCTTTTTAATTACAGACTCCATTGTGACAACTGTAAAACATGCCCTGTTATTGGGGAACATTGTCACAAAATGTTTAAATAATTATGTTGTAGCACCCCCCATACATATATTCTTCTATCTTAAAAAGTCTTCTTATTATATACATCATTGCGCAGAGCCTCATAACTTACATTTACTCACTTTTACTCATTGGAGTAAAAACTAGCCCCCAGTTTTGCATATTATTCTTTAAATATATTCAAAATTAGACAATAGTTGAAATTCACTGTAGATCTACGGTAGATACTGATTTTTGGCGCTTTCTTCAAAATGACCCACACGTCCCACACAGCCATTCCAGAGTTCAGGATGCTTCCAGATGAGTCTTGACCTAAAAAGAAGCTTTACTGTACAGCTACTCACTTAGGATTTGCATTATTCTTTTATTCCCCTTTCTCTTCCTACTCCTCCACACAATTGCTTCCTTTCCGACGATGGCTCTCAGCACAGATCCAATAAATCTGTGGACGTGGGTTGATCTCAAATCTGAAAGTCTGAAAATCAACCCTTTCTGTGCACCTTTGCTCTGTTGAATTTATATTTACATTTATTCCACATACACCCCTTTGAATGCATTTAAAAATGCATGTTGTTTTGAAATAAAAAAAACTGAAATATGGTAGCACAGTTCCATAAATCCCGTAGTTATAAGTGTGAAGAGTTGCAAAAAAGTTCCCACACCTCATCTAAATGTTTTTGTCATGTAAGGAAATCTGCCGACTCATTTAAGAGCTCTCTCTAAAATACCTGCGCTGCTCTTCCTAAAATAACCCCGTCAGCCTGAAATAGTCCCGCTGTCAAGCCAAAAGTGGGGGGTGAGGCGCCACCACTCGGTCCAGATCCGATCGACCCGTTTTAGGCAGCAGCTTGATCATCCCAGAGGAGACACAAATACAGAGCAAACTGTCAAGTCAGGACCTGGAGCATGGGCCAACGGGCGACCAGGAGTTTTGCATCAGCACATAACTGACCAGGTGGAAATAGCCTAGAGAGCCAATGCTAGCCCCCACAGAGCCAATCATATCGCTGATCCACCAAACTTCCCAGAAATCTGCTCCAGAAGAAAAACACAAGAGTCCACCGGATGCACAGTTCATTTAAAGATTAAAAGCAGATATGAAGGAGCCACAAAGCACATATACTTGGTTAACGTATGTGGTCTATACGTGTGGGATCTGAGTGCTGTGTTGGCAGAAGTCATTGAGAGAAAGCTTTAAATCTGTCACTCATCTGATCTGATACACGCTCGCAGTATGAGGGGGGTTCTGATACAGAGGGTGTGATGGTGGTTTTAGAGTGGGGGTCTACGTGCCAAAACTCCTCTTTCTGGAAAGTGCCATAACACACGTCTAACACACGTTCCCACAAAGTGGCGTTGAGTTTCCCTGATGCAGATCTTGGACGCCTGTGTTGCTAGGAGACCAATAAAGTCCCATAAACACTGTGTGTAATTGACTTCTGTATAATAGCTTGGCCAAAAATGTTGTCGCCTAATGAGCAAACGACACTTATTGATTGATTTGTTTTTCTTGAATTATAGATGGTATTCACCATTTATTTGTTCATACTTATTCTTACAGGTATACTTAATATTATACAGGTTTTGGAAGATTTTAGCAAAATATAACTATTGACTCTTGAAGCTGCGGAAAACAAAATGACTAAAATCTTTACCTACTGTAAATTATGCAAAATAAATTTTTACCTCAACTTATTAGAATTGTTTAATAATTTTTTAGAATTGTTTAAAAACATTTTAATTTTGCCATACAACAGCACATAATATGTCCATTACACAGTTTTCAGATAAAACATTAAAATAAAGATGTTTCATATTGAATAAATGCAAATAAATATCGAAATATATGAATACATACAATGTTATTTATTATGATTCTTCAGTTTACTTAAATAATACATTGAATTAAAGCCTAAATTAAAGTCAATGAATTTGTTAATTTATTTATAACTGTACAAAATATGTCTAATTTCATTTTATATTCAGAAATCTTATATTTCTAGAAATACCTCCGATTATATTTTATTTTTAACAAAAATAAATAAAGTATTAAAAAATGCTAATTGCAGAGGCAACATTTAAATTTTTTATTTTAGTTTAAGTAATAAAATAACTAAAACATTTTTTTATAAAAACTATGAAGAAAAAACACAACAAAATTGGTTTGACTAAAATCGTTAACTAAAATTAAAATTGAATTAAAAATATTGACAAAATATTTAATAGTGTATCAATGATACCAAAAAAACACTGTTTGATAAGTTTTTGGGAAATTAATATTGAGAAAATAAAATGTGCTATTTAAAACAAGGCTAAGAACAGTTGCATGTTTTTTTCTTTTCATTCCATTTTCATTCTGCTTACTTATATTTACATTTATAATAAAACTCTCCATCCTGTTTGCCTTCTATATACTTGATATGAGTGCTTTAACAGTATTTCTCTTGCCTGCAGGTCAAGGTGTGGTTCCAGAACAGACGGATGAAGTGGAAGCGAGTGAAGGGAGGTCAGCAGGGAGCTGCTGCGCGGGAGAAAGAACTGGTGAACGTAAAGAAAGGAACTCTCTTGCCTTCTGAGTTCTCCCCAATGGTCGGTCTGCACCATGCCATGGGTTCGCCCAGCAATGAGGACGACAGTCACGACAGCGACCAGAGCTCTGAGCACGCGCATTTATGATGCCCGCACTCCAGCCGGTCACAACCTGCCAATTTCCTCAGGAATCAATGTTGGTACTCCGAAGGCTGTTAACAACTAGTACTGGGCCGCGTTGTGTTATTTCATTCTGAGTGGTTAGGGTTTGTTTTTGGTCTGTGAAACAGATGCTCACAGGGTTGCAAACCAGAGCTCAGCCCCCAGTGGCACTGGACTTTGAAGAGTAGTCTAAATAATAGTCCAAGGTGGCCACAGTTTTCAAGAGACTATGTATTTCATCCTTTTTTGACATTGTAATTAAATGCAAGCTTGAATGTTGTAAACATTCCACACGAGTGCCTTTGAGAGGATTTTTGCACTGTTTTAATTTTTGCCCTAACTGTTTGCTACTGTATTTACATACAGATTTTGATATAAAGTACCTTTAATTAAAAACACATTGATATGATATGTGACAGCACAGAATAAGTGTTATCTCAGTCTGTTTGTAAAGAAACAAATGATGCCGGTAATTGTAGCTTATTTTTTGATTAAGTGATGAATTATAATTATAATGATTTTTCTGTTCATGATTTTTATTTTTTTATTTTTTACAGTGTGGGTACTTTGGATTGAAACGGATTGAATATGACATGGCATACTGATAAACATTTAATTTCGAAGGATAATAGAATAAAAGTCGAACTATTATAAGAATCTTTTCTTGAGTACTTCAGGACTGCAAATGATTTTAATAAAATGAGTTATTAAAAAAAAAAAAAAAACATTACACTGCACTTCAAAAAATTGGGTTTGGTAAGATTGTTGTTGATGTTTTAATAGAAGTCTCTTATGTTCACCAAGTTTGCATTTATTTGATAAAAACAATTACAATAAAGACAGTGATATTTTGATGTTATTACAATTTAAAATAGTGTTTTTTTTTTTTTTTTTAATATATATTAAAATGTAATTTATTCCTGTGAGGCCAAAGCTTAGTATCTCTTGTAACATTAGTCTTTACTCACATTTTTGTGATCAATTTAATGACATATTGAAAAAGTATGAATTTATATAAAATAAATAAATATATAAATCTTACTGACCCAAGCTTTTGTATGGTAGTGTTCAAAATGTATATATGCAACATTACATATGGCATATTTTTCTTACTTTTTTTTCCTGTTTAAGTTTATGATGCAGTTCTTAAACCTATCTTTTATTTGCATTGTAAATAAACAAATGTTAGGTATTTCAGTTTTGAATTTTTCTTTTTTCACAACAAACCTGCTCAATGAATTTCACAACAACAACAAAAAAAGTTTTTAATGGAAATCTTACCAAAGGTTGAAGAGGACTATGTGATGTGAATGTTAAGGAAAGCCATGTTGAATAACTAATATTATGGTTTGGCGTTTCTGTGAAGACCACGTGAGTGAGCATCTTAATTTCTGGACTGGCACTTTATCCAGTCGGCCAACTTCTCGAACGTCTTTGCTCATATATGAGAGCAGCTGGTGATTCGATAGCTGCAGAAGTTTGGACTCTTTTGATTTGTGGCTTTGCCGTTCCCTCGACACATAGGCAAAACCCAGGCTAAGTGGATTTGTTTTCAGTTGTGGTCAAAGCCAGCCATGCATTTTCCCTCTGTGGAAGACGTTTTTGATTAGCCGTCCGATTTAGATGTTTGTGTATGATATACTGTGATCAAAGTGAGACGAAGAACGATCCCCTTGGGGAAACAATTCGTGGCTTTACGAAATGAATGGGAAATATATTTATGACCCCTCAAATCCTGCCAAGCACCCAGCTGCACTGATCACAGCCGTGTCTAAACAACGCATGATGAATATGGCCCGTCAGAAGCGGCCCCAAACAGACAAATCAATAAAAACACGAGCAAATAAACACAAATCAAGACAAACATGACTTAGGTATGAAAAATACACCACATATCACAAACAAAGCTGAGCACAGACACACACGCAGGTAAACAAGCAAGACGTTTTTGTATTTGTCTTTCCAAACAAATGTAGCTTTTTGTACGAGTTTGTTGATTTGCTGTTGGAATGATGTTTCTATCTCTCCAACTACTTCGAATACTGTGGAAAGAAGTAGGATCGTAAAAGGGATGGTCCACCCAAAAATATTTACTCACCCTTATGTTGTTCCAAATTTGTATGATTTCTTTCTTCTTTGGAGCAAAAAGAAGATATTTTGTAGAATGTTGACAGCCAAACAGTTGCAGCTCCCACTGCTTTGCCTTAATTGGAGAAAAAATATAATGGAAGTCAATGGGAACCAAAACTGTTTGGTTACCAACATATGTCAGAATTTCTTCATATGTATTTGGAACAACAATGTGTTAGTTAAATGATGACCGAATTTTCATTTTTGGGTGACCGATCCCTTTATAGGACAGTTTACCTAAAAAAAATTATTCAGCTTCATGTCCTTCTAAAGCAAGATCTTATTCTTATATCTTATTCTCTGTTTGGGACAAAATTAGGGTAATTAAAAAATATATATAAAAAAAAAAAAATATGTGTGTGTGTGTGTGTGTGTGTATATATATATATATATATATATATATATATATATATATATATATATATATATATATATATATATATATATATTTATTTTCCCAAACCTAGATGTTGTAATTTTCTTATGTGAAACACAGAAGTTATTCTGAAAATGTCAACTTTCTTCATAAAAGTATGTTAAAGGAGTCCAAAACAACAACATAAAAAAAGTTCATTAAATAAAACTCAGATATTTTTCCAAAATATCTTGTTTTACACAAGGAAAAAAATATAATAATAAAAATGTAAAAAAAAAAAAAAAACATGATGGTGAGTATATAATGACAGTTTTCAATTTTCAGAGTTTTCAATATATATATATATATATATATATATATATATATATATATATATATATATATATATATATATATATATATATTAGTTTTGATGAATTATCCCTTTAAAGGACAGTTCACCCAAATACACCCTCATGCTGTTCCAAACCTGTATGACTTTCCTTGTGGAAGATAAAAAAAAGAAACGAAATCATGAACGGCCATTTAATTCAGGAAGTTTAATTCTTGTTGTTACAGACAAATGTTGCCCAGAGAAATTGTCTTGAAGCACAACTCTTCGGGCACAGTTTTATTTGCACAGAGCACAAAATAATCAAATTTCTTCCTTGCATTAAAGTAATGATGTAGCTTTATATTGTTCTCCTGAGCATCTAGAAATTTTGCAGCCAGTGCGTGCATTGCAAGAGGAAGGTTTTGTTTTGTTTTTTCTTCAAAAAATTAAAGAGTTGTTTTGGAGTACCTCTGGCCCATGTTACTGTTTGATCCTGAATGAACCTTCTACCTTGACCCCACAGGGAATGACTTTCCTTTAGCAGGAAGGGTAATGTTGTCATTTCTCCATGCCATGCCAAGAACAACACAGCCAACTGAAGAGTTTTCCACACAGGGCCTGAGTGTCTGCTCAGCCTCCTTCCAAAAAGTGATTTAGGGTAATTTTCAGCGCAACTGTAGGTGTTGATGGATGTTGTTCACTGAGGTAGGATACCCCGTACACCTCGTGACTGTTGTTATTTTCCAGCCCAGTCTTTTCTTTGTCTTTCATCGAGGAACAAAAGTGACGGTTACGCAGGTAATGAAACGTTGGCATTTTTATAGAGACTGCAGCTCTCTGCGTCAGTGAAAGACATGTCTAGAGAGTAAAATGACTACGGATACGCCTGCTCTGAATTTGTCAGTTTCTGCAAACCGTTTGGGTCAAGGCCAGGTCGTGATGCATCTGGGGCACATTAAAAAAGGCCATCTGTGAAAAATCTGCAACTGTTACATACGTATATTTAAATAATTAGACGCAAATTTGAATTCAAATCGCTCAAAAAGCTCACAATGGTTGGGAATATCTATTGGAATTACACACCTTTATAAATCATTAGAAATGCTTTCTGTGTTCTTTCACATTCTTTTATTCCACTGTACTGTATGTGTTTGAACCTGCTGGAATTATGAGGATTATGCATTGAGACAGATTTAATAATAGCTGTTCAGACCAATCCAATGATGTGGTTTAATCATAATATCACATACTCTTAGTATTCGGCGAGGGCTCAGGAAACTCTTCTGAATCTTAAGGATATGGCCGGATGATACAGGATGACGAAATGCAGGAAACCACAAACCCTCCAATAAACTGGCAGGGGACCTTGACTGACAGCTGTTTTAGCCATTTAGAATCTTATTTATTGGCACAACAGTCACTTTTACTGCAGAAGATCTGGGCCAGGAACTGAAACTAACAGCGTAAAATGTGACTTCACACCTGGAGCATTAAAACCACAAGTCACGAATATAATCCTCAGAACAGTCTGGAGAAGAACTCCAATTATTATGGAATTATGAGTACAAGTAAGAAAATATTTTATAACAGAAAAGTAAGATTTTCCTTGTTTTTATAACTGCTGTGAAACATACACACTGGCTTTTAGATCAGAACGCTAAAGTAGGTGTTATGATGCCTGTGTGAAATTAAATTAACTCAACAATATGACCAATCCACAAAAAATGAATTCAATTTTCAATAAATAAAAAATTCGTAAAGGTAAATACATTAAAAGTAAAAAATATTCAAAAACATTTGCTACAAACAACATGACGGAAAACAGTAAATGTGCTGTATAACTGTTTTTGTGCATATCTGCATAATAATGTACTGGTTCACAGAACATGAACTGACACAATCCAAACTTACACAAACTGCATCAATAATGTATGCAAATCCAAATCAGCTGAAGCTAGTTAAAAGAGGGGATAGAATGATGCATAGAATGAACCTCATGACTAAATCACATCCTTTTTTATTTATTTAATTTGATATTAATTCATAGTTATTGTTATTGAGTTTTGGTATAGTTTTGAAGCATGCTGAGTTAACCTAGTTTAACCCAGATAATCTTGGGTTGCCAAGCCTGGAATATTCCTTATTGGTTCATTCTGCATAAAATGTTCAATATAAATCATACATGTGCTTACACAGAAAATGGGTTTTGTAGAGCCAAAATCATAAAGCACAGTTAACACTTTTCTGCTCATTAAAAGAGAAAACTCCACATTTGGGATTAAGGACTCATACTCTAAAATTGAATTAGAAATACATTTAATCAAAACAGAGGGGGGAATGTTGATTTAATTTGATTAAATTTAATATTTTTCACACTTTAAAACCAGTTCTCACATCATGCACAAAATTTGGCAGTAACTTCCTTTTGACTGAAAACACAAACATGTGCACAACGAATGCGATTTTTCCATTCGGGACCACAATCCAAGACTTGCAAGTGAGAAGTGATAGCGCATTAGTTTAACTGTTTGGCACCAGCTGAGTGTTTAATGTTTGGGATTCAAGAGGACAGCTTATCATAATTTTATTGATTTATCTTGAGAGGACTACATCATGTATTTGTGGCGATGTGTGCTCATTAATCTTTAGAAGTGGAGAAAGCAACCTCCAGAATAGTCCTTGGCAGCAGGTTTGCAGTGCAACACTGAGGGGGAAATGATTGTTATCAAGTTTGTCCAAATGATGGCGACACACAGACCCAGGCAGATTGTTTCCAGAGCCTTCTACTGCCTGTTCTCACTGATTGAGCCTCAGAGCGGAATGCAAAGTGCAGCTGTTGGTTTACTGTCGGGGACTTGGTTCCCCAATTAACGGTCTGATCCAATCTCGCCTTGTTTCCCAGCCCACCTGTATACACACTCCATGAGATTCCTGTCATTCCAGGGCGCTCCCAAACACTCCCTGCCTCCGCCGGAGGACCACCTGCACTACTGCACACGCTACAGCCAACCTCTGCAGCTCATTTAGGACATTCACTGCCACACTGGAAATAAATAAATACAAATACATAAATAAATCATGCATTTATGGTCAAAATAAATAAATGAAATAACAAAGATCTGGGATCTGTGCTTGCCAAGAGATTACCTTAAAAAAATATATGTGTCAACATTTCAGGTCTGGCAAACCAGCGTTTCATTATGAACTAATATGAACTAATTATAAAGAATACACTGGTTACAATAATGATTTGTTAATGTTAGTTAATAAAAAATCTGTTTATTGTTAGTTCATGTTAGCTCCAGTACATTAAATAACATTAACAGCTACAACTTTTGATTTTTATAATAACTAGTAAATAATGTTATTGACATTAAGATTGCCTAATAAATTATAAGTATATTTCATTGTTAGTTAATCTTAATCAACCAAAGTAAACAAAGGGAACATACATTTTTACCTAATTATTCATAGACGACTATAAATGAGTTGGCATTGATGAACTGATGGAAAACACTGTGGCACTGTAAAATTATGTTGTATGGTGCCGAAATGACACAATTCACTTTTAACTAGCTCTTTATTTAAGCATATTTTCCACCAAGAGTTGCACTGGAAATATAAATAGTAGCCTACATCATGTAGTTGTGGACCATCATTCATAGGTGTGAAAAAATCAAATCAGGAAAACATGTTATTGCTCTCATTTTACAATTATTAAAAATGCTAACATTTAACATTTACATTGTTTCACCATTCGTATGCTATAAGCATCAAACAGTTGGCAGTTTTCAGTCGATTGCTATGATTTATGATGCAGTCAAAGGTTATTTAAGGTCAGTCTTCAGAGTTTGGATCAGAGCGTTAAATCAGTCATCCCGTGGCAGAGATCCCACGCACAGTGATGAAAGGTCGGTCCACCCTGCGTTTCCTCGCATCAGACCGGCACAGGGGAACCTGATACATCTTCACTTATTCTGAACCCTGTTCATTTAACCTGCCGGCCAGGTCCAAGTCAAACAGCTGTGGCTACTGTGAACACTACAGCAAAGATAAGTTACCATGCAATGAGAAAAAACAACAGGCCCAGCTCCCAACGCTCCGCAGGCGAGGAAATTTGTGTGGATAGGGAAGATCTGGTTTAAGTTGTGCGTGGACGGTCATTAATCCAAAACACCCCCCCCCCCCTCCCAAAAGACAAAAACATCCACATGCTGGCCGCATCGATGCGGTAATAAGACCCATGGTTGCAAATTTTCCAAATTGGAGATCAACTGGGCAATGACACTCTTTCTTGGTCCAAGGGATAAAGGAGTGCCAAGATATTTCTATGGACCTGAGTTAAGGAACATCACAGCTTATAGGTCTTTGTCCGGAAGGATCCGTAGGTAAACGCTTGGGTTCTAGGCTCTGCGCCGACAGGAACACCTGCAGTGGAGAATTGGGAGAAACCTAGGACACTCTAAGAGAGTGCAGATCTGTGATGTGTTGCTTTATAAGGCTTTCGTGTAAGATCCATTTCCCTCCATCCTTACAAGCATCTGGATCTAACAGCAAGCGAGAGAGAGATATATATCCTCTTTGATCTATTGTAGAGTGCGGGTCAGATATGCTCAGCTTTGAGGATAAAGCACATGTACCAGACCACACTTTATGTGTGTGATACATCATCTCCACTGTGTTACAGTGGAATTTAAGACAATATATTAATGACCTAATATGACAGCTATGGGTGTCCTTTTTTGGACCTTTTAGACAGCTCTAGACAGCTCTAGAGTCCTCTAATGAAGTTCACGACACTGCAGCATCTGTATCTGTACACTTTTACATGATTAGTTCGACTTCATTTACTCACCCTCATTGTTTCGAGTTTCTTTTGTCTGTGAAATTCAAAAGGATCCATTTTGAAGGATAATCTTTTCCATGCATCTACAATGAACAGTGATTTAAATGAACACACACAATCATAAAGGTCTCTCTCACACATATACATAAATGATTAAGTAATGGTTTTGACATATTTTCTTTCATTTTAATTCTGTAAGGTTTAGGATTGAGTAAAGTGGTGCACACTTGAAATGTGGAATGTATTTACTTCACATTATTGATTATTGATATATATACACATATATTCAGTAATTAATTAGCCTAAAACGATTAAAAAATATTTGTACATTTTATATACAGTGCATTTGTACATGCATGTAAAATATTTAGGTTTTATATGCTTTTCAGTGCTTTTGACATTTCAGTGTCAGTATTCAGTATTCTAGCGTATTTACTTTAACTTCTCAGGTAATATCACTGGTACCAACCTGTTTCAGAAGTGTCTGAAATTAAACATGTATATATATACTGTATACATTGTTAGGGACATGTCACCTGCATCTGTACTCTGCACCCTTGTCTGGACCAGATTTGGAATACTTATAATTACTAATGAGATTGCATTGTCCTCTCCAGTGAGCTGTTAACCTTCCTTTCTAGATTTTGGAGTCAGTGATTTGAACACGAAAATGAATCATTCAGATCTGTTTAGTAAACTGATTCATATGATTCACTGTAAAGATCTGTAATCACTTATTTCATGCCAAGGAGAGCTAGGTTGCATTAAAAAGACATATGGCTTCAGAATCATATGTTGTGTCAAATGGACCACTTTTGTTATACTTTCATGGTGATTACTGTCATTTTTTTCCTCATGCAATTCATTGCATTGAAAAGCTGCCGTGATGTTCTTCTTTTATGTTCCACAGAATAAATAAGGCCTATGGTCAGAACAAAATATGATGGTGAGTAAATAATGAGAGAGCCTTTATTTTTGGATGAACAATCCTTTTTAGTGTTGTTCAGAGACGGCACAGAAATACCTGAGAAAGCATCTGCACAGTATGCTACCAGTTTTGAAAAACCTTCTTAGTGTAGCCTTAGTAGTTTATAAAACTCTGTGCCAACAGAAACACTGTTGACTTCTATTAGTTTCTCAGGGGCTACAGTTTTGGACGTACAGTAGAGGCCATTTTGGCAGGAAAAGCCCCATTTTTTCACTCTCAAAGAAAGAAAACCAAAGACATAGCTCTTACAGCATGGATGAAGATAAGTTACAATAACACTCAAAGAACTGAAGTGAACTCCAAGTTATGTTTCTTCATGTTTATACAATCTACCTTAGACAGGTCTTATTGTCAGTTTGATAAGACGATCATTACTCCTTCTGAGATTCAATTACACTTCACGCTATTTTGTAGAGTGATCTCACAGTGTTGTGGATCATGCTTAGTGAGAGGGCTGGTGACAAATGCTTTAACTCCTTTAGCTTTGAGAGCGAACCAATGCTATATTGTAGGATAATGCATATAAACATGTACAGTTTACAATCAGCCATAATGATCACCAAATAAACTCCAACACAGTGAACGTTACTGCAGCTGCAAGTCTGAAAGACTGTATTTGTGTGATGATGACTAGATTAAGGGGGAGTCATGTTACCACACCTCATCAAAAGTTTATGGTTGAAACTAGTTGTTTCAGTGGATGATTGAGAATTTCACCTATAAGGGTGAAAGATTTCTGAACACAGAATTCGCAAAGGGTTCAAGTTGCTTCATGCAACGTACAATGTACATTTTTGTCAGTTCATTTTTTCTGAAATTTCACAGTGTGACCATACCAGATTGTACTCATGTTTAAGTTGGTCACACAAAAACAGAAATCTGCTTAGTTAGGGGCCGTTCACATATCGCACCTAAAAACGCGTGGAAAACGCTAGGCACGCCGCTTTCTCCTTCTTTCCAAAGAGCTCGGGCAGTTGCGCTCATGAGGCCGCTGTCGTTGCTAAGCAACCATGACGTGCTCTCTCCATGAAGTCGCGGAAATTTCAGCAAAGGATAAATGGATTTGCAGCTCAAAAAATCGCTCTCAGTAGCTCTGCTACTAAATTTATTTCAAAATGGCAATCCATATACATATGAACAGCTGTTCCTTCATCTTGGCTAAGTTTTCAACGTTGTTACGGGAAAGGATGAAGCTGATTGGTTAGTTCTTGTCACATGACCCGCGGTGTGCTTGCAGCATTCTGAAAAGTTGAAACGTTAACTCGATGCGGTGCGGACGCGCCTGGAAAAAACGGGCGCGACGCGACCTTGTCGCTTCCATTATGAGCACGCATGCCGCTCGCTTACATTGGAAATAACGAACTTGCGCGCGCAAGTCTCTCTTGTGTTTTGTTAAATGTCTTTCATTATTTTGAGCGAAAATGATTTGCACCAAATTCTGATGTGAAGTGTCACGAAAACATATCTAAATCAAATTCATGGATCCTCCAGGTTCTTTCTCTCCCTTTGACCGTCTTTGTTTCTCTTTCCAGCTCAGCTTTTCAGTCATCAATACATTATGCCCTGTTCATTTCCTCCACGCTGACTGACAATGTGTCCTTGGCCATCTGGCTTTTTCCAAGCTGTGGACTCTGACTGTACGTCAGTAAAGGTCACGAGGGCCTCTTTCTACCAGCAAATAGGAAAAGGTAATGGGTGCTCCTCGTTCTCTGGTTTCCTTTTAATAATAGTCTTCATTTAAGAATTTTGGAAATTAGGTGAGTCGCCGCAATCCTTCACTTACATAATTTCCTCAACAGACTAAACTAAAAGCATGAACACACAAATATTCCAAGTGTGCTCAGTTGAAAATACTACTTCAAGTAATAGATGTCTTACTAGTTACAGTAATGAGACTTTTCGGGAGCTTGACTTGAAGAATTTACTGCATGCTTAACAACCTGGAAACAGACATTTAAACTGAAGTGGACTGATGAAAGAGGCCTAGAAAGCTGGGAAGGGGGAACTTTTAAGGCTGACCGCAGGTGTGGTCACAAATGCACAAATGCAACAAACAGTGGATTAGAGCAGTGGTTCTGGACCCAAATTTTACATTGGACTCAAGAGGCCACCCAATACAGTATCAAAACTGTTTACAGTACAAAATTTAATTTCAATGGTTTCATGCTCTCAGCAGCCAGTAATTCACCCCACAAAACACACTGTGGTTGGCACAAACCATGTTTATCCTGAGTGCAAATGAACCCATATTTAAAGCAGTCTGAGGCGTTTTCTTTTTCCTTGTGTAGTTTTGTTGATGGGTTTTAAGTATGAGGGCATGTCACGCAACCTGTTCGCTGATGTCAATAAGAAAAGAGATTAAATATATTTTCTTTTTCTTTTAAAAGTAAATCATATTTATTTTTAGCAATAATATACAGTAGTCACACTTTATTTTAAAATCCAGTTCTCACCATTTACAAACTATTAACTGCGACTTTAGCCTCTGTAAACTCCTGATTTGCTGTTTATTAATAGTTAGTAAGATAGTTGTTAGTTAAGGTATTGGCTAGGATTAGGGATGAGGAAATATGGTCATGCACGGACTAATAAATAGCCAATATGCTAATAAACAACTAATTAATAGTGAGAATGGGTCCCTGTACTGAAGTGTTACCAATTATATTTATTATGCATGGTTATGTGTTTAGTTGCATTTTACACATTACATTTATTGTATATTAAGCATAAAACATGTAGCAGCCCATTTTAGCATCATGACTAGGGTTTAAATGAAGATTTTGGTGTTGGACCTACAAGCTGGTGGTTGAAGATAATACACTAGGTTTCAAATGTTTGGGTCAGTAAGATTTTATTTATTTATTTATTTTCTTTTTTAAAGAAACCAGGCTGCAGTTATTTGACAAAAAAATGCAATAAAAATAGTAATCTATAACAGTTTAACAGTAATATATAACATTTTTATTACATTTATTTTAAATTTTTATACAACTGTTTTCTGTATTAATAAATATTAAAATATAATTAATTCATGTGATTTCAGTGTCCTGTGGTTCTTCAGAAATCATTCTTATATGATGATTTGCTATTCAAGAAACCCTTCTTCTTACTATTATCAATGTTGAAAACCATTTTGCTGCTTAATGTTTTCGTGGAAACGTGATAGATTCTTTGATGAATCGAAAGTTCCAAATTCCAAATTCAAAAGCAAAATGGTTCTCTGTTTAGAATCATTCAGGCCTAGTTTAAACTTTGGTTATGACCCACCAGAAACACATAATGGTAGGATAGTGAAATGAAGCTATAAACAAAGTCCATGGGAGATATAACATGAGCGAGCAGCTCTTTCATCATGCTGTTTCACCTGCAGCTCCTAACTGCCCACCAGAGACAAAGAGCGGCTGCTAGACCTCCACATTTGTCATCCATTGTGAGAAAAGCCCTTAGGGTGAAGACAATCCAATCCTCCAATCCAGTGCGTGTTTAAATAAAAAAAAACAAGCAATTTGACAATATATCAGTTTAATGCATTTTGTTCAGTGGATAGTGGTATTAAACTGTGTTGAGACACAAACGACCTGTAGAATATAAGCTAGCCTCTGGCCTCATAGAGTTCACACAAAGGTGATTCACTTTTCCCCTCCGCTGAGAACACTTGACACTTTGTCCTTGCAAAAGTGGCGATAAAGCAAGCACAAGAGAGTTTTGGCCCCATGCATGTAAGGTCAGGCAGTGTCTCATACAGTGCTCTCATTCAGTCTTGTAATAATCCTGTAACATGTCTTCCTGTGTGAAAGGACAAGTGACCCTTAACCCCACGACCTGAGGTGTGTGGTAACAAATCATGCCGTCATCCAATGCTTTCAGCTCACCCAAACCATGTGAGAGCACGGGCCCCCACACCTGGGCCTCTTCTGGTGTTGATCCTTTTCATTGTAAATTATGAATCAATGAATACAGCTCATCCACCTTTATTGCCCACAAAGGCTTCCGCTGGCGTTATTAGATTCATGCGAAAGCCACATGTGCTAATGGCAGTTCCTCACATGCATTTTGACTGGTCTTTCATCACCCTCGCTTCCCCCACACGTTTCTGCCGAGGTCTGGCATGTGTTAAACTGTCCGGAACGAAAGACAGAGAAAGTGGGAGAATGAGACTAAGAACGGGCCAGGAAGAGTGGGAGGAAAGTCTGAGTGAGAAATAAGGAAACCAGCGTTTCTTGCCTCATCCATAACTTGAAACTGATTGGAAACAGTTTTGGGAAATAACTGAAAGTAGCGAGGCTACTAACATTACTAGATTGTACGTGGGACAGCTATGATGCATTTTAGGCCTTCTTATTAAAACTAATTTATAACAAATAAAGAATCAAATTACATAATATGGATAATAATTCTTTATTGCATATGAATCCTTGAGAAAAGCCCCCAAATGAAAATAAATGAAAATAATTAACTATAATAATATATATATAATACTATAATTATATAATAATAAAATAATTTTACTTAAAGACATTTTAAAGGTAATTTAAATACATAATTTACTGTGGCAGTGCTTTCAGTGACTGTAAATAAATCAAATATTCTTGGGAAATTATCTGAAGTAAGTTTAAGTTGAAGTACTTTAGTAAAAATTATTAAACACTGAAGTACAAATAAATAAAAATAAATAGAAACTATAAAAATAGAAAAATGACACAAGTATATAACAAGAATACTAAATGCAAACTGAATTGAAAAATACACAAATTCAAGCTAATTTAAAATTTGAATATATAATGTAATAGTATATAAATAATACTAAAATAACATTGTACTGTGGCAGGCAGAAACACTGAATAGGCATTTAGTAAAGAGTAGTAGACAGTAGTATTAATTCATTAAATTATGTATTTAATGTAAATATGTCTGTTCAAGTTTAATGCTCCCTGCACCTGACTGTATTTACTTTTACTTGTTTAGCCAACTTTTTCCGTTTAGCATGACCATATAATTCATCTTTTCATCTACTTTTCCCACACTTTATCGTCTGTAGGGTCACGGGGCGATTGCAGTTCAAGTTATTTAAAATATGGTTTATAATAAGTCTGGCAAGCTTCAGTTTTAAAGTAGCTTCCCCAACACTTACTGGAAAAGAGCAAATGTTATCTCACTAAAGTCACATCATTCTCTATTATATGACATACTGTATGATAGATGTGTGATGGATTTTAAAAATCCCATCTGCCTTTTTTATTACATACAATGTAACTTTCTGTCTTAAACAGTAATTCTTTTTTGTTTTATTAAAAGGTTTTAGATGAAGAAATGTTTGATAACTAGTAAATCAATTGACATGAGATGAAGACTTCAGCTGTTTTATTTTACCTAAAAAAACTGACATGTTAAAATCACATGACCATCTGAATACTACTCACATTGTCTCAGTAAAATTGGACATGTATGTGCAATATAAATTTATCATGGCATCAGTATCTGATAACATTTGTATGCTGCTGCATCCACACCACTAGGTGTCAATATAAGTCGAAAACATATTATCCATTGCAAGATTACATTTATGCATTTTATCTAAAAGTGATTTACACATTCACACATTTTACGAGTTCATGTATTCCTTGGGAATTGAACCTATGACCTTGGCATTGCTAGTGCCGAGCTGTACTGTTGAGCTATGAGATCAGCCAACATTACTATTGTAATATATATATATATATATATATATATATATATATATATATATATATATATATATATATATATATATATATATATATATATATATATATATATATATATATATATATATATATATATATATATATATATATATATATATACCAGTTTTATTTATTTTAATACGTCATGTTAAACATATTAAAATGTTGCTCTGGCAGCTGGCTGAAATAATATGATTAACTTTTTTGTTTTAGTTTATTTCAGTTAACTTTTATTTGATTTAAAGTAATTTATATGGTTTGAGCTTTAGTTAGCTATGGCAATACTAGTCAAAACTGAAAAAAAAAATTGTGGAAAATCATTCAAGTTAACTGGAAAACCGTTATTTGCGGTAAACTTTTACAATAATCCTGTAATCAGATATTAAGAGATAAAGGCTACAAGTTTTTTTTTTACTTACATTTATTTAAAATTAGACATAAAAGATAATCTCATTTAAAAAAGTGTGCAAAATTGTAAAGATACGAAAGAAAGACTAAGAGAAAGGGAAAGTGGGCTAGCGCAGTTGGATGTTATTGTTTGAAGAAGTCTGTTGCGGCTGCATTGGGGTGAGTCCCCAGTAGAGAAGGGCCTCATAAATCTGGACTCTGACTGGAAGTCCCTAGCTGTGCAGGTTGGATGGAGGACAAAAGTAGCCGAGCGCTCAGGATGTGGGGAGACTGCTACAGTCAAGCCCAAGTGTCCATGAAATAACATCAACATTGACCCAGACCCTGTACGTGGCAAAGGATCATAAGGGTCAGCTGACATCTACATATGTGTTTGTGTGTGTTACAATATTTTTCTGGATCTACATGGGAGAACACATGACATTAAATCCCTATTCCAACTTAATGTGGGCGGGACTAACTGTTTGACTGACAGGGAAGTGTTCTGGAAACCTCATTCGTTTTGCAATTCCATTTGGTTTGAAATCACACACTTCTGGTGTAAAATGACTTCTGGAGCACCATCACTCCATTTAAAAGATGTATTATTGTAATCACATTCCTTTCATCTCATCCAGTTCAACATTTTGAATGTAGATTTTGAACGTGCTTCAAGCAGATTAAGACAGTAGTTTAATTATTTAGATATGCCTTTATGGATTCTACAGTTTTTAGAGGAATAAAACTTTATTTAAAGACATAAAACTGCTCGGCTTGTAATGTATTGCTGGCTCTCAGATTGATAACAGATTGCAGGCTCTGGCTTTGGCAAGATGCGCTGGTCGTTCCTCATGTACTGCCTCAGTCTAACGCTCCTCCAGATCACTTATCAAAATCTCATCACTGTGGATCGGTGGTCTTTACTGGCTTTGCTTCAGGACCCACATTTAGCAGTGGACATAGTGGCAACCCAGCACAACCAAACTGGCTAATCGTACAAAAAGAAATCATCTTTACAATCAAACATTGACATTTATTATATGGCCATGACCTGCATGTGTCCAACAATATGCAAAACGATTAACATGTCATCAGCTGATTAAGAAAACTGACCATTTGGTAAAAGCATTAACAACAGAAGTGTGATTTACAGCAATCGACATAACACAAATAAGGGAGAGATTTTCCTATATTAGTTTACTTTAATAATATGCAAAAATATACAGTTAATATTTAACTGTGAATGATTCATTCAAAAACACTGATTCATTCAGTGTGTTTATTGGAGACGCAACAGTGATTTCCAGCCGCTCTGTTTGGATGAGTTTTTTTATTTATTTTGTTTTTTATAGCAGAGCAAAATAGTCAAGAAAACTGACAATATGTTGTCTAAAATGTAAGTTACTCAATATTAACTTCTAATTTATTATGCTAATGCTAAAGATAATATCGTAATCGTGTGAACAACTGCGTGTGATATTGAGTATTTGTTATACAAAACATTTGTGTGAATTACCGACTGTGCCTTGCTTTTTGTTGCTTGCTCTCCTATAAACATGAATAGCTCCCTCGTATCCAATCCTGGCCTTTGCTTATTTTCAAATCTCTTTATTTTTAACATTTTCAATGATCTGTTATACGTAAGTAAATCTTCCTCTGCAACACTGTGATCCAAAACACGTTTTTTTATTTTACCATTCAGTCTCTAGAAAATGCTGGTTCTGAAGTTCTGGCAGTGAAGCAGCGGAGACAGCGTGAAGTATTGCGATGACAGAGAATGGTTTGTCCTGCGTCGTGGGTCTTAAACTGCTGTTTAAGTTGGCACCCAGTGTGAGGAGGCTTATGTGCCAAATACCAAAAGCCTTTACACCCCATTGATAACCTGACTGACAGGGCGTCCTGTTACTCAGCAGATTGCAAATCAATGCCTCATTTCACACCACTGGTGGCTACACAGGGACTACTTTCTTTACATGCTTCAGTACTCCACCATTTCCCCTTTTTTTTAGACCTGCAGTGTTGATTCGAGGCACTTCTATACAGTATAATTACTGATAAACCCCACTTCTTTTGACCTCCGCATTGTTTGATGTGGCCTTTGCCCAGCATCCCCAACTGGGTAATACAGATCTGCAAGCCTCAGCATACCGCATTCGGTGGGACGGTTTCTACTGCGTTCCCCAAGATCCCTCCATGACTGCACGCAGGAACGCTGGCCGCCAGACTATGCAGCTGCCTGCTGTGCTGGAAAGCAGGGACATGTGGTACACTGAAGCCTGGCCACTCCTACTTCCCTCCAGTGACATCTCGCATCAATCTTCCACCACATTCCCTCGCGGAGAGGCGGGGGAACGCAGTAGAGCATCAACAATAGGCTCAGCTGTCTGCCATTGATGTTTGCAGCTCAGAGGCCGTGTTATTTATAAGTGCTGGCTAACTTGGGGAACTGTTTGAAAATACTAATTTCTGAGGCCCGGATGATGGATTGAAACCTTCCATGATGCCCCAACTACTAAAAAAGGGCAATAGATCAATGAGAGAATATAATAACAGCGCCTGGGGTTTTGGCCTTTGGCACATCTCGTGCCTGCCAACAGATGTAAACACATCGGAGGGTTGTTTATCTCACACAACATTGATCCTTTTCACGAAACATTCTGATATTCTTGTTTTTCCTTTCTCCTTTTTGAGAGTAAGTCATTTGGCTTATGTCTATGGGCGGGCAAAGATGGTGAAATATTTTGTTTTTAGACCTATGACATACACTTTAAATTTTATTCTGCAGAGTTGTAGCCTATTTGTGGGAACGTTTGCTTGCTTTTTAATTCAGATTACAGAGTATGTGGTAGTGGATGAAACTGTAGACCTGCTTCGTGGTGGCCGGTGTAGGTCAGTGGGCCACAGCTCAGACTTTAGAGGATGGGTGGTCCGCCATTAGGTCTTCAGACCACTGAACCTAACAGGCATGTAATTAGTCCCAAGAACATAATGAGATGCCAAGGTAATGCATCTTTCACAGCATGTGATGAGAGAGGAAGTTACATTTGTGCGATGGACTGTCTGTGGCCCAGCTGTAGGCACAACGCTGGCTCTACAATAATCCCATTATTCTAAAAGGCCATAAAACTCAGTCCAAATAAGAAACAGTCTATAAAACCAGCCACTTTATACAAGCATAGCTTCACCTTCACTAGACTGTGGAAATGTGCTTATGCTACTCCTCAGTACCGCTAATGAGAAGGAATTACACTATATCGCGCAAGGAGTTTTCACAAAGAAAGTGGGTTGATGGAAAATAAATCAAAATCAATACTCAATTCTTATTTGATGTGTAATATCAGGCTAATTTTGCAATATTATACTCATTTGTGACTTGCAATGTCTCTATGCTAACAAAGGCATCAAGAAAGAACACACACACACAAAAAAAATCCCTCTCTTGCTTTTATGGTATAGATGAAGAAAAATATATTGCATCATGATAAATGCAGTCTTGGTGGGCATAAGAAACGTGAGAGAGAAAAAAATATCTAAATATCCTAATAGAATATTAAGACATTTTTTTGCTTGTTTTGAAGGTTTTAATTTTTTTCCCCATTATTCTAATGAGTGGGGTGAGATATATTAAATGTAAATATTAAATATATGCTGACCAATATCAAATAGGTGTGTTCAAGAATTCTGTCTGAAAAAGGTCAAGAGTTGAGTTCTATTTTACATACTTTTACTCTATTCAAAGTAAAAGCAGTGTGAAAAAATGCCATGCATTATGAGTACCTGGATGAAATGTTTGTATGAAATGTTGTCCTTAAAGCACTAAAGCTTCTCCACCAAGTGTGTTTAAAATGGTCTTTCCTTTGAAAAACAGCCAATTCTTCTGTGTAGTAAACGGATATTACATGTACTGTACCATCTGAGACAAGGTTATGCTAACGCATGCACTCTAGGCACAATACAGTGCATAATACAAATAATGCATAATAATATTTGGGATGCAGCTATTTTTGCAGTTCCATTAGGTGCTACTAGTGGCACAAAAACCTCCACCTTTAAGCAAAACTTTTCTGTGTTGTAGAGCCAAGAGAGTAGGCTTTATGATTTCACTTTTAATGTTATTTAGTTTAACACCCTACTACTGTATTTGTATTTTCTTGCGCTTTGTTTCTCTGTTATAGTATGTATAACTAGTAACTAGTAACTCTGTTATAACTAGTAACTGTAACTCTGTAACAACATAAATAAGTTAACATATGTTAGCTGGCAATGTTATATTAAGGATCCTTTAAACAAAAACCTCTAGCGTTTATTATTTAATTCTTTATTTTATTACAATTATTTTTTATAGTGCAGGTGTCTGTAAGGTTTGTCAGTGTGAATGGTTCCACCTCTCAAACCCAAAAGAATGACCTTTTTGCACCCAAACACAAAAAAGCAAGGCCCCTCCAGATGATTTCGTATTGTCAAGCAATATATTTAGAAAATAATTATTGCTTTGGGTTGAAAATCCCATCCAAGCTGTTATAAAGCGCCTGATGTCCAGCAGACTTTCTGCCCTCAGCAAGACAGGACTTAAGTATCGTAGAGAGGAGCTGAGATCCCTATTATGAGCTCTGAAGGAGTCTTAATGACCGCAGGGATACAGTCAGACCTGTGTCTGCTCTTCAAACCCAGACAATACGCCTTTATTGTTACTGGGGGTTGCATAAGTGTACTCTTTCACTTAAAGTGGGTGTGTGTGTGTGTTCTAAGTCTGCTTTTACCATATACTTCAGGGCCCAGGGAATGAGTTAAAATTTACAACCTCTGGGTTTATCTCGCAGGATATTTTTCATCAAAATAATCATAACTGCTGGAGCCAAGCGGGTTTGTTACATTTAATTTATGACTTCCCGTTGATTTGGGGGCAGAGCTGTTTAGTCATGTTATCAATAAGAGTGAGTTCTGTAGTTTAACTGATCTCTTGAGTCTGAAGACGTCTTGCTATTATGTTCATTTCATTTTATGCAAGATTTAAAAAGAGAAATCACCATTTTGGAACGCCTGGAGATTAAAACTCTAAATTCATCTCTTTGGGTTTAGGTTTGAAATTCTTAATTATGGGTCGTTCTGGAGCCCTCTGTGGCTATTCTCAGCACACTGTTGCAGTCTTGTAACTGTATGGCCCCATTGCTTTTATTTTGGATGAATGTTTTGTCCTTTAACGTTATGTCTTCTTTGTGTAGTTTCTAAGAAAATCCACATCTTTTGTATTTTACCATGTTGTTAATACTGCTAGCATTGCTTCCTTTCTCTTGCATCAAGGATTCTCTCAAACCTAGGGAGTTGGTGGTCTGTGGAAAATATTTGTGCGGTAGCATTGCCTATTTCCTGTCTGATTTAGAAATTCATCAATCACTGGGGCTTTCCAGTCAGAATGGATCTAGGTTGAGGATGCATGACGATTGCATATGCTTTTTGGTGGTCTTGGACATAAATTATGCATTCCTAAAGTTTTGTGGCAGCATGCTTATGAAAAGATACATATGTAAAGTAATTGCGCCTATATTATTTACATGACATCATAGCAGCAGTTCTCCGCTGTCACAGCATTAAAGTAATTGAAAAAGAGGCGCAGTCTGGTTGAAAGAGCTGGAGCGATTTTCCAGTCTAATCCCCTTCAAATGAAAAAGACTCGTATTTGGCGTTCAATGTCATTTGATCGCATTTCACCTGTCACATTTATTTTGACTAAACTTAACGAGGGATAGTTTTATTGGTCACAAACATAGCCAACAGGTATGTTCCTCATCCCCATACAGACATTTGTCTCTCATGAAAATGGATTTGAAGTGAAATGGAGAGCATGTTTGGTATTGCTCAGTCCTGAATATAGGTTTCTGCATGTGTATCGGATTGAGTTAAGTCATGGTTCAAACCAGAAGACCCTGATGGAAAATAAAACTGCATTTGCTGGTTAGGTATGTTTTGAAGGATAGCAGCTGGTTTAAGCTGGTCCTTAGTTGGTCGTGATTTGGTTTAAACTGGTTTTGAGCTGGTCCTGAGCAAGAAGTAGTTGCTTAGGACCAGCTTCAACCAAGTCATAACCAGTTTATAACCCACTCAGGACCAGCATAAACCAGCTGTTATGCAACAAGCATGTGCTTTTATCTTTTTTAAAAGGGGAGTACTACAGTAAATGAAAAGACCATTTTTACATTTACATTTAGCTGACGCTTTTATCCAAAGCGACTTACAATTGCTATATATGTCAGAGGTCTCACGCCTCTGGAGCAACTAGGGGTTAAGGGACACATTGGTGTCTAACAGTGGATTCGAACCCGGGTCTCCGACACCAAAGCCATGTGTCTTATCCACTGCGCCAACACCACCCCCTTTACATGTTACCACCACCATTTTACATGTTAAATGTTTTAACTAAAACAGATTCATTCAATACCTCTACTCTGTGCAGTGTGCTTAAGAGACAGAAACCTAATGTCTCTCTTGTGAGGTATCAAACATTAAGCCCAAAAAGTACAGTTATGTATGATATCTTATGATTTAATGTTAATCCTGAAAAGTTTGGATTTCAGAGACATGTTCATTAAAAACCACAAAGTAGTCATCCAGGTTAAACTTCAAATCACCACCATGCATTTACACTCAACAGAATATATGTTCTAATGCTTGGTAGCATTCATATTCCTTTTGAAGTTAGTCAAGCTTTTCTTTAGCTTTTCTTAACAGGGAGAGAAAATGCTAAAGCAGGGGAGGAATGCTTGCGAGAGCCATCAGCTATAGATCGCTGTTTTCCATACTATTTGAGATGTCCTTCAGACTGCAAATGGCATAGTGCACATTGAACGCTGAAGCGCAGACAGTCTTTAGAGAGAGCTGTTTCCAGACAGTAATTGAAAGAAAGAGCCTGTCTGGTGTGACTTATTTCTGTTTTGTGGCAAAACTAAAGAATGACAGTGCACTCCTCCTCGGGGACAGAGAAGTGTTTAATTTGGGGTAAATATCATTGTTTGTCTGTGTGTGTAGTGAACCTTATTTTGCACGTAGATATGCTGTCTCTCTGCAAGTCTGTTAAAGTTTCCCATGTTTCCCTCTGCATGTGAAGTTTCCCTCCAGCTGAAGGGTCCAATTGACCATAAAATTGCAGTCCGTCAGTGAAGATGGGTGGCAGCGGCGGGCCAGGCGGCGGATCGCAGGCGACCCCTCATTATTCGACTTCCTCTCCTGCCATCCCGCATCTGGAATCAATTAGACATGTCTGGTAGTAATGAGAGAGAGCTTGCTGATGTGATTCACACGTGAGTCTGTGATGCATCTCATCTTGTTATGGCCCATCTGCTGCTTGCTATAACTGAGGTGGTAAATCCCACTGGGGACTCCCTTCATGGTGCATTTTTGTGACGGCGATGCCAATATTTTCGATAGACAACATCATGAACCATCCAGGACAAATAAAAGAGATTTAACAGATTTAAGGATAAAATGTCATGTATTTCTTCGTGAAATTAGTTTCAGCTTGAAAAAATGACTGCATAATATAGCAATTATTCAATTTTTTTAGTGTATTGGATGCCCATTTGATTGTAAACAATGATCATGTGTTATATGTCAGAGTATCAAAAGTGAAAGTACTGATCAACATTATGTATTTTTAATATTTTATTATGCACCATCCTACTGCTCCTATTCAAAGAAAAGGGTCTCATTTATGGACACCCAAAAAATATTGAGCTTGTGTCCATCAGATCAGTCCAGTGTTTGAATGTGTCATTCATTGCAATTTGTGAGCCAGTTCAACAGGTTAATTGAAAAGAATAATATAAAAAGAATTATTAATGATGGATTGGACATCACTTTATCAGAAAGAATGATTCAAATGAATCATTTAGTGCGATTTATGAATTAACTTAACTGGTTCATTGAAGAGAATCAGCTTAAACGAATGATTCATGATGAATCTGACATAATTTTATAATTTTATATTTATTCAAATTAATAATTCAGTAAGGTTTATGAACGAGATGAATAGGTTCACAGAGCATAATGAGCTCAAAATAGTGATTTATCATTCATCAGACATCACTTTATGAAAATCATTGTAATTTATGAAAAGTTTAACAGGTACATTGAAAATAACACAAATTATTCTGATTAATTATTGTTTGCAATTTATTAATGACTTTAACGGGTTCGCTGAATAGAATCAGCTCAAAACAATTATTCATTGTGAATAGGAAATCAGTTTAATAATTTGAATGTGTCATACTGATAATGCAATTTATAAACAAGTTTAACAGGTTTATTGAAAAGGATGAGCTCAAAGAATGATTTATCACAAATTGCACTTTATAAGCATGAATCATTCAGATTAAAAATTCGGTGCAATTTATGAGCATGTTTATTGAAACGAAGCAGCTAAATGATGGATTCTTCATGTATAGAAACATAACCATTACATCTCATACCTGGTTTGGAGTTCTTTATATATATATTAAAAAAGATAAAAAAATAAATAAAATAAAATCTATTGAAGTCAAAGTTTACTGAAATTAAAACGTTATTTGTTAGTGTCCACCACTGGTAAAACATAGGATGAAAACGTACTGTATGTTAGGAATATTATCCAGATGGCTTTTGGGACATTATTTATTAGCTTCTATGAGGTAATACATTTATTAGCATGAATTTGTCTGATTTTTCAGTGTATAGAATCTGTTACATGTTCTGTGTAAGTCGGTACATGTTATATGGATGGTCCATATGGTGTTGCTATAGTTGGGCTTAGGCAACATCATTTATGTTCTCCTTCAATCTTAGAACCTAATGAGTACTTTGGCTGTTAGGTACGTCAGTGGCTTGTCTTGAACGCACCTCCTCCTCCACGGCAATAATGATTTTTAGCCGACAGCAGTGGGAACCCATTATTTAGACTGAAATAATATGTTAACAATATAATGGTAGGTCTCTTGATGTGAATGGCCAAGGCTCGACTCTCAAGGATTCCGTTTTGAAGTCGTGCCAGTCGATTAACTGCGGCTAAGACCAAGGACTCAGAGTGCCGGAGTGGGACAGCATTTAATTGCGCTGGTTATGAAGGAGCGTAAGTTAAAGAGTGTATGGAAAAGGCAGTGTGTTAAAGCCAGACCTGTGTGATATACGACTGTGGTGTCGCTATAGCCAGGCTGGCTTTTTCTCTAAAATACCACCAGGCCTGGATCATAAACGTAGGTGACGGTCATCTGCTCTGCTATGCTCTGGTTTTACCTTCACATGAGCATTAGAAAGGGGGAATGCATGTGTGTGTATGTGTGTGTGTGTGTTCGCTCTAATGATGTAACACTTGGCCCTGGCTGGGTGGTTTTGAAGGCAGTTCATGGTATTTCCCTCAGTAATTACCTATTCTGCATTAGGACTGATGGAGGCTGGCCCTGACCCACCAGTGAAGTCATTTGAAGCCTTTTCAGACAAAAGCCAATAAAACCCCACCTGCCTGGCAGTCCGCAGTCTGACTGGGATTCTGAACTGCTCCATAATTGTGAGGAAACTGTTTCTGATTTTCAGAGCCGCCCTATCTGGCTACAGCCGTCTGCTCTATTCACGGCAGCACAGTTTTGATCAGAGGGTGTAATTTAACTCGCTAAAACTTGAAATGGCCTCTGAGCCTGTTTGAAGATGATGAAGTTTACTTTGACAGCACTACATGAATGAAAAAAATATTACTTTAACCATTAGGGTTGGACATTTTTTGAAGAAAATGTGAGTGCTGCTGCTGTTGCAGTGTTAGGATGTTGTGGGTGGTCACCAGGGTGTTTGATATGCTTTTGCTAGCATGTTTGGTCCTGTGTTGAAATTGTTAGCTAAACTATTTAAATAGATTTCATTTATGAAGATTAAATACACATTTTACAGAGAAATAAAAAAAAAAAAAAAAAAAAAAAAAAAAGAAAATGAAATGAATGGGGGCAGAAAATGAGGGGAAACTAGATTTTGAAGCCCAAAAAAGTGTGTGTATCCGTCATAAATGTAATCCACACAGCTCCAGGGGGTTAATAAAGGTCTTCTGAAGTGAACTGACTGGTTTTTGTAAGCAAAATATCTATATTTAAAACTTTATAAACTAATCTAACTAAAATGGTGGATGGATGCACTGTGTTCAGTTTTCAGCCGCACCACACGGATCCGTTGTTTTCATTAAAATCAAAGCTTAAATAAATGTAGAAAACGTATCCCCATGACACACGTGACACAGAACAGCATACGCCGTTTGCGTTCAGTGAATACTCTCCAAAATGTCTCTAGTTTGACGTGAAGAAGACTTGTTGAATAAAGTCATAATTTTTTTTTTCTTTGCATACAAAGAGTGTTCTTGTGGTTTAGTACAATTACGGATGGACTCCTGATATCACATGGATTATTATGCCTTTCTCTTCGCTACGTTTCTGGACGTTGATCGTGTTAATTCCACTGCTGTCCATGTGAGGATAAGAGAGCTCCCAGAATTCATCAAAAATATTTTAATTTGTGTTCCAATGATGAATGAAGGTCTTACAGATTTAGAACGACATGAGTGTGAGTAATTAATGACAGAATTAGCATTTTGGTGTGAACTTTTTAACCTTTAATTGGATTCTAAATACATGTAATCCCTTTTTTTTATACAAAAAAAAGGAATATTTTAAGGAAACAGGAATTTATGTCCTAAAGTAGACTGACATGACTAGAGTGACTGTCAGTAAAGGCCTGTTCACACTAAGAACGATAAGTATAAAGGTTATTATAAAGATAACGATATCCTCTGTTTAAAAAAGTTCATCCTCTGAAAAATCTTTATTGTTATAGTTGTGGAGTGGACTCTGCTTTTCTTTAATATTGAGAACGAGTTTTAGAACTATATTTTTAGATTTCATAGTTATCTTTATAGTTATCGTCCTTGGTGTGAACGGTCCTTAAATCTGATATTAGAATATCAGAGAGTTGACCTTTATATGTCAAGGCAGGGTTAGACCAGGTTGTATAATGTTATATGGTGCCCTAATTTACTTATAGTTTAAATACATGAGTGTACACATCCTAACCATTATTTTTAAAAACATTGCTGAATATGTTTTTTTAAAGTAAATGTTTTTTTGTTTTTTTTAAACATGAATTATTATGTCATAAATATCTCTGCTTTTTTGGGAAATGGCATCCCCAGACAAATGTATATTTTGTAAAATAGTCTTGATAGTCCTCTCTATGACATAAATTAATCTACTTTAGTATTTGTTTTTTTTTAAGAATTTCATTCTTTTAATGAAGTTTTTCTAAATTAATAAATCTGGACAGTCATTCCGAGAAGAATGAACTTTAAATCAGAAATCAAATACATTTATTATAGATGAGACATAGTCATTAATTGTATTGTTAAAGATATTTTGAATAACATCAGGTCTCTGACCCATGACATTTAATTTAAATATGATGTTCTAATGTTTGATTTTGATTCTAGGTTCAAATGAATCCAAGTAGTCTTCAGATTTACATTCTGTTACAGTTAAATCTCATCAACCAATCACAATAAATCAAGCTATGTATGTCACTCACTTGACCTAGCAGCCTGGAGAGTATTTTTTTCCCGTTATCAAGGGCTCTTGGGTCTCAGTGTGATGGCTGTTCACCTGAGAGGATGTGTGGTCATGGACAGCCGAGTGTGTCCAGCTCTTTAGAAGAGGTCAGAGGGCGAACGGATGGCACTTCCTGTTGTGGGTCTTTCAGAAGTGGATGGAGGTCACAGCTAGTGCTAAAAAGTCTTTTCCACAGCCAAAACAATGTGAGCTAACGGGCCGCTCTGGACAAGCTCGTGAGACGCGGCGATGTCTCTCCTGCAGTTTCCTGTGAGCGCGACTCTGGAGAGCGTTGAGGTCTCAGAAAGTCAGGAAGTGTTTATACCAGTTCGGCTTCTGATAAATTCAAACTGACATTTACTTAGAGTAGCGCTTCTGAGTCGCCACACAGGACACAGCAAACAAAAACAGACAGGCTGAGATTTCACGAAAGGTTGGAGAGCTGACAGACAAACAGATGTAGGAGAGCTTGATTGAGTTAAGCCGTGAACAGTGAGTGTGGGAAGAATGAAATGTCTGAACACGGCCGCGGGACTGACATGTTTGATGCAGATGGGAGGATGATGGCTTTAGTGCGAGGGTGAGGCCTGAGGACTCGCCGAGTCACACGAACTTGGATTCAGATAATGTTTGCATTGTAATGCCCCTCTGTGAACATCTGACCTTTGACTAAAGGTGAACGTTTTAAGCAGGTCACCACAATAGGAGACAGTGGATCAGTGTGTTTGTTTGAGATGTGTGTAAGTGTGTGTGTCTGTGTACCAGATGTAGGGCTCTGAGAGTCCCTTGCTCTGTAGGCGGTGGGTGTTTCTGATTGTGTCGGCAGCCATATGGAGAAAGGAGGTTTGGAAACATCCCATTACAAGTCGTACATCAGAGGCCTGACAGCCTCGTTCAGTCCTGTTTTCATTTCAGTCACGAGTGCAGCTGCTCCAAACCTCTGGATCCCAGCCGCCTCCTTAACTTCTCTCTCTCTCTCTCACACACACACACACACACACACACACACACCAGAGAGATGTGTGCCACCTTAAACACTTCATCTGATCATTATAATGCACAGAAATGTCTGCTGTCTGCCGTCTTGAAGTGTGATGAAAGCTGTTTTTTTGCGGCTCCTCCTACAGAGTTGATTCAGGTCTTGGCACATTTTGCCCTGAAGATCTACTTCAGGATCCATGCTCATGTAACTCATGTGACTAAGCAGATGGATTTTTGATTTTCAAAACTTTTGTTTATTAACGTACATACATATCGACTTTGAGTACTTTTAGTAACATGCATATTGAAATAAAATTTTGCTTGTGTCATTATTAAATTCCTCTGGGACTGTCTCTGTAGAGTTTGGTGACAGCGCCACCTATTGGTCCAAAAATCCTACAAAGATTTGTCAAATCCTCATTTCATTTTTAACTGTAACAACTGCAATCTTTTTAAAATGTCAATTTTTTTTTTTTTTACTTTTGTGTGGCTAAATGTCTGGGCTGGTGAGGAAGGTTGTTGGTTTAAACATAACAAATGTGCATCATGTCCTCTGTTTATTCTTTGGGTCTTGCTAAATGGTGCCATTTCAGCGCCTGGCCACATAATTGCCACTTGTCTTGATACTTCCTAAAATATTCCTAACGTTAAACAAAAGGCAGAATTTCTGCAGTATTCTAAAAATAAATGTTCTTATACAAATATTTTTGATCTTCAAACTGTCAGTTTGCGCACATCACATTGAACATGTACCACCAGGGATCAAAAATATTTGATAAAAATTTATTAATTAATTTATATATATTTATTTATTTATAATATGTACTTATAGCAAATAGTGTTTATAAAATTCTAAATTAAATTTGATTCTAAATTCAAATTTCACAGTATTTACCTCCTGATCTGAAACTAGGTTTCATTATAATAGTCAAAATAATATTAGATTTATTATATTATTTCAAAAATAATGTATTCTTAGCGTTTAAAAAAAAAAACTAAGTTGTTAAATGCTAGTTAACATTTACCCATTTCAAGCCTCCTTAATTGAAGAATCACCCACTCTTTTCCAGTTACTTTCTTACAGTTTATTCTGAATTACCTTGCTTTTTATAGCTTTTATTACATTTTATTTTAGTTTTTAGTCTTCACTTGTATTGTTTTATTTCATTACAGAGAGCCTAAATGAAACCCGGTGTGCCCGGTTTCAGAGCTCCATGAACAAGAGATAAAAGTTCATTCAACGAGACACATATTGGTCTAATGTTTACAGTTCCTCAGTGCTCCCAGTATTAAAACAGACAATCCAATGAAGATGACAAAAATGGTTCTTTAAGCAAGGTGAAATTCAGATACATACTATGCATCATAAAATACGTCAAATTATTCCAGATTTGGATGAAGCTTATCTTGCTTAGGGGACCTATTCTGAGCGTGACGGAGCAACCTGAACATCTGTTTCTTCAAACATAGATAAAACAACGCTTAGCTCTCAAAGACATCATTGCCCCACATTTGTTAATGATGAAAATGATTGCAAGGCCAGAAACGATTCCTGCTCTTCTCCAGCAACAGGCAAACACAGCATCCAAAGACCTTCTCCCATCCCTGAGCCAAATTTCCACTAGAAATCAAAAGTTGGATGGGCTTGCATGTTCAGATCTTCCAGTAAATCAGGTTGATCAAATGAGTTAATGTCTGACTGGCAAGCATCATCTGTCATGCAGCTCATATTTGGACCGTGCCAAGATCCACACTCACACTGGCGACATCACTCTCTTACCCGCAAAGAACGACAGGATTCCTTTATTCAACCTACTGGAATCATGTTTGTCTCTCATCATTTGTGTTCCACCATAAAGCACTAACAGTCTTCTGTTGCACTGGGACACTTCATACCCCGTGACCACTGTATTTAAATGTAGCGTGTGCATTTTGAGTGATAGCGTTTGGAAAGTTCTCTGATAAAAGCCAGGGAGGAAAACTGCTCTGCATCAGAGAGAAAGGACTATGACTCCACACACTGTCTCTCCTCAAACGCACCCCTTTCTCTGATTTGTCATTGATTTGTCTCCGCATTACAGAGTAGCCTGATGATGTCATGGTTTGCGAGCACTGACAGCAATGCATTGAGCCATGCCAAATTTTCATAAAATTTAAGTTATGATTAATCCATCATTTTTCTTTTTTTTTTTTTTTTTTGACGTTTCAGACCATTTTGAGCTGAGAAAAGAACAGATAAAAATATACATACAAAAAAAAATAAAGTAGCTTTTAACGAAAAGTAGCTTCATGTACATGCAGATAAAAAATATATTAATTCTTTTACATATATTACTGCTGTAAAATTATTAATTGTGATCTATCGCATCCAAAATAAGTTTTTGTTTACATAATATATGTGTCTGTGTACTGTGTATACTGTATGTACTATGTATATATAAAGACACAAATGCAGTATATATTTTGAAAATATTTACATGTATATATTTATATTCATATAATTTATATTACATTAAAATATTTTTATTATATAAACATAGCATATTTTTCTCAAGTGTGTGTATATATATGCATGTGTGTGTATTTATATATACATTATTTATTTTGGATGTGATTAATCGTTTGACAGCAATTTATATGTAAGTTATATATATATAACTACACTAGTTTTTCTTTTTGCTTTTTTTTCATATCCACTTTTATAGTGCAGGTGGAATAATTCAAAATGTATTGTTGTATAAACAGCTGACCAGGTTATAGATTTTAATATGACATTGTTCTCTGATTGAAATGTGGCTTTTAATCATGAATGCAAACTTAAAACCTTGAATAACTTGTAAAAGCTAACAGCGCCATCATGTGGTCTTGTCTAGAATCGGCTGGTGGAAAAAAATTCTAGATATGCCAAGTATAAAATAATGTAAATATTTGCATTTTCCATTACAAACCTGTGTGATCTAATTTAACTGTAATGGCCTGATCTTTTTACACTATGTTACAGAAGTACACTGGCAAACTGAGTTTACCAATACATCTGATGAGCCCCTAGGTGGAGGTGTTGTAATCTAAACCATGACAGCCAAAAACTTGTGACATTCCAGTGGTTGGAAAATTAAAAGTTGGTCGGCTGATTCTTGATATTTCAACTACTACACAATTTGTCATCTCCCTATTAGGTTTCCTACACTGCTATTTCCAGTAAGCTACTTTAAAGAATTTTGCCCTAAGGCCCTTCCGAGCTTTTATTTGATCATCGGTCTGTTCCTTTTACAAATAATTCCTCCATGTAGTCCATTATATTCACTGAATTATGCAATCAAAGTCTCTTTATTCAACTGTACAAAAGCACACTGTGTTCATGTTGTTTTTGGACCTGAGAATCATGAGAAGTTAAGTGCTCCGAGTGCTGTGGGTCAAGGCTGAGAGGACATATAAAACAAAAACAGTTTAAAGCTGCTTCACTGGACATGTACAGCACAGCACTACAACTGCTAAAAATGTATCATCTCGGTCTCCGCAAGCCTATTATCTGACGCTACAGAACAGTGAGCTAGAATAAAATGGAGTTATCACCTCAGGGCTTTATGTGTGGGAGAGAAAGCAAGCACTTTCTGGAAAGAACAAGGGGAGAGATGCCCTGGAAATCAGCTTGGGAGCACTGCTTGATGGAGGAGGTAGTGAGTTATATTAAGTAGAACATGCACAGATACCTTATTCTTTACTTGCGTTCTGTTTTAGAGGTCAATGCTATAAATGGCTGTATTTTAGAGTAATTCCAGAGATCTGTGTGGACTCAAATACAGCTAAAGCTCTACAGAAACGGTGGATTCATGAATTTAGTCATGAGCTTAGTAAATAATTCAACTGATCAGAGCGCTTCAGTATTGATATTTGAAAAACCAACTGTATATGAAATATACATATTTTCAGACTCTGTTCCATGTTTAGTTCTTCTTCTGTTTGCTTATGCCCATATTTGGTTGTTCCTGTCCTCTTGGTTCCATTATGAGTTAATTTGTCTCCACCTGGGTTTGTTTGATTCAGGTGTGTTCCATTTATGACCTCGTTAAGTTGTGTATTTAATATGCCTAACTGAGACTTGTTATAGCACTTATATGTCATTGCTCTTTTTGTTGTTTTTGATTGCTTCCACTGTCTTCATCTGTAAGTTGCTTTGGATAAAAGCGTCTGCTAAATGTATAAATGTAAATTTAATATGCAGTCTGCCCAATGTTTCTTTGTCTAGACTAGTCTTAAATGTCATCCCTTGTTTGTACTCCTGCACTTCCTATGTTAGTGGTCTTCTCCTTTGGTTTTGTTTATTAAAAGTCAAGTTTGTGTAAGTCGTCTCCTCGATTACTTTTGAACAGTGATAAATATTCAGATGGTGGAGATGGATTTGATCTCCTCAAGAGAAATTCAGAAATGTTGAGAAATGTGTTATATGAATAACGTTATTATAGGTAAGTGAATCATGTATAGCAGTGATCCTCAAATCTGGCTCGCGAGATCCAGTTTCCTGCAGAGTTTAGCTCCGACTCCAATTAAACCCACCTGCCTGTGATTTTCTAATGATCCTGAAGACACTGATTAGCAAACTCATGCGTGTTTGATTAGGGTTAGAGCTAAACTTCGCAGGAAAGTGGATCTCGCGAGCCAGATTTGAGGATCACTGATGTATAGTTTCAGTACAGAAAGATTCGTACTGAACGTTGAACACCAATTTGCAATCATAATCTGAGGTCTCTTGTTCTTTCGTTTTTTCTCTCTGTGTATTTGAGCCTCTTTGACTTATCTGGAGCATGTATGAAGGATCCCAGCAGGACGCCAGGTTTGTCAGGTAGGCTGGGACAGGGCCGTGCACAGACATTTTGAGGGGCAGTGGCCTAAACCAAAAAAAGGGGCACTAAGGGGGTGGTTGCTTGTTAACACAAATTATCCAGTTATTACAAAATGTACAATTAAAAAAGAAGACAGTACACGCTCAAATACATTTTTCATCATTCATGAAAAGCCTACAGCTGAAACAGTACATAGCATCATTCTCAGGAGAATACTCTAACCAGGGGTGTTCTTCATACCACTGTCCCTGAAACGAACGTCCTTGATCATTTTTTGGGAACAGCAAAATTGGACGACAGGGTCCTACTGAATTTGAAAATTTTGTGAAGGCCACATTGTATGTTACATTGTATTTCTTTACATGAGCAGGATCTGATGGATTTTGTAACTGAAGCAAAAGCTCAAAGTCTTCTGGCTTTTTCTCCCTTGTATACATGGCTGTGGCTGCCTCACTCTCCATTTCTTCCTGTTCTGCATCTATCTCTTCCCTCTCTGTCTGATTGTATTGCCTTTCTTTCTCATTCTGAACTTTTTCTGTCTCTGGCTCAGTTCCAAGACCCTCACTTTTACTCCGTTGAATTGATTCTGAGGCATTTTCATCTTAATATAGAGAATGAATAACAAACCTGTTACAATCATATTTTAAATACAATTGTTAGGCTTTAGTGCTAATTAAATGTATGTTCTTGTAATATAATTACTCTTCCATTCAAATAATTTAATGTCTATCTTTCTTGTTATAAAACTCTTGCATATTCAGAATCCTTTATTGTTGTTTTTTATGGTTGTCTTATCTACAAAGTGTGCCAACAACAGAAAATGTAGTTATTTGTATTAGATCTGATCTGATCGAGAGTACAATTATAATTTGATTAGACAAGCAGCTTCTTAACGTGGATATGTTGTACAAGTTGTTAGCACTAGTAGAAGACCAAGAGCACAAAACATTACCGACATAAATACAAAAAAAAAAAAAAAAAAAAAAAACACAAATGACTAATTTCGCAGATTCAACCACTGTCTTGCATAGCCTACCTGTTAAAGCGACAGCTTTCGTGAACTGTCGTGTTCACGAGCGCCGCAGACACATACTGTGAGTGATGCTGCGGAGTGCGGAGCGAGCGGGAAAACCTGGAGCGGATTCGCGGAATCAACGGAATGCTTTGAGCGCAGCGGTGGGGAAAAGGGGCACCTCAGTCGATGAGGGCAGAGGGGCAGTGGCTCTGGCCACCGGGCCACCCCCCTGTGCACGGCCCTGGGCTGGGATGACATACATTCAAAAGAAGTGCTACCAGAAGCATGAATGAGATTATGTTACCAGACACTTTCCACAAATAGTGTACAGCAAAAGAAATTACTTTGGCAGGAAAAGCTAGTTTTAAGATCATCAAATATCTAAATCCCTCCACTTAACATTGTTATTTTTTTTTTATTTCCCCCTTGGTCCATTCACCTCGGGGACCAGCTGCACCCCACTAAGGACGGCCCTAATTATAGTAACAAGCTATTTTCAATTATTTCCTTTTAATTATAAGTTAATTAATTTAGCTGTATCCCACATTTTGTTACCACATGATTTTGCACACAATGTGTTTTGTCAAACTTGATCATATAATTTTGTTACAAACAGAACTGTATGACCAAATAAATATTCTTTCTTAAATGTATTGGAAATATAGCTTAAGCTACTGTATATCAACCTTTAACCCCAAACTTTCTAGTTACTGAATGGTGGCCTAATTTAAAGGGATAGTTCAGAAATTCACATATAAAGAATGATCAACACAGTGCAATACAATGTATAAAGCTCATGAAATATGGTGCACAGAAGCTGACGTACTTGCTTAGAGCACAAGAAGCAATTGTGATTTCTTGTGCATCCAACAAGTGCATTTGAGCTACCGTTTTTAATCATATGTGATCTATGTATGTTGATCAATGTTTATACACTCTTAAAAATTAAGATTCTTTAATGGCATCTGTGGTTTCATGAAGAAAATATAAGATTCATGGAACATTTTGGTCGGACAAAACATTTGATAAATAAATAAATTTTTATTACAAACATATTTATTCTAAATGCTTAGAAGAATAAAAATAAAATCTTTATTTTAGGAGCTGTTCACTTAAAGGATCTTTGGAAAACGAAAAATCCTTCCAAAAATCACTGTGAAAACCTTATTTTAAACTCCTCTTTGTTTTTAAGAGGGTATGTGAATAACTGTTCATCGTATAAAATCTGTTCATCGTCTTTTCAGGAGGCTTGGATCAAACCACTCAATGCATATCAAGAGGCATTTATTTGTCATTTGCATAGTTAACATTGGGGGAAACTGAGGTACTTTGTAGGGGAAGTCGTGGCCTAATGGTTAGAGGGTTGGACTCCCAATCGAAGGGTTGTGGGTTCTAGTCTCGGGCCGGATGGAATTGTGGGTGGGTGTAGTGCATGTACAGTTCTCTCTCCACCTTCAATACCACGACTTAGGTGCCCTTGAGCAAGGCATCGAACCCCCAACTGCTCCCCGGGCGCCGCAGCATAAATGGCTGCCCACTGCTCCGGGTGTGTGTGTGTGTGTGTGTGTGTGTGTGTGTGTGTGTGTGTGTGTGTGTGTGTGTGTGTGTGTGTGTGTGTGTGTGTGTGTGTGTGTGTGTGTGTGTGTGTGTTCACTGCTCTGTGTGTGTGCATTTCGGATGGGTTAAATGCAGAGCACAAATTCTGAATGTCACTTCACTTCACTTCACTAATGTGATTATTGGGGTAGAACGGTGTCTAAAATGTCATTGTAGAGTGATGCAGATATACATGAAGGAAAATTAAAGTGGCAGTGCAGATGCAATAAATAAACTTAAGAGCAGATGGCAGTGTGGCAAACAGGTGATGAGCAGAGTGAGTGCAGTCCTTGATGATGCTGCGAGCCTTTCTCAAGCACCGAGTCTGATAGATGTCCTGTAAGGATGGGAGATTATGTCCAATGATGAGCTCTGCTGTTCTCACCACTCTCTGAAGAGCTTTGCGGTCCAAAGAAGAGCAGTTTGCCATACCATACAGTGATGCAGCCAGTCAGAATGCTCTCTATAGTGCAGCTGTAGAAATTTGACATGATGTTAGAGGTGATGCCAAACCTCTTCGGTCTCCGCAGGAAGTAGATACGCTGATGGGCTGTTCCCACTATGGTCTCTGAGTGTAGGCACCAGGATCCTCAGAGATGTGAATGCCAAGGAACTCTACTAGCCCTCCATTGATCTGAATGGAAACGTGACCCTCTCTCTGTGACTTCCTATAGTCCACGATCATCTCCTTGGTCTTACTGATGTTTAGAGAGAGATTGTTATCAGCACACCATGCTGTGACTGCATTAGCCTCATCTTTGTAGGATGTCTTATCGCCATTAGTGATGAGTCCTAGGATAGTGGTATTGTCAGCAAATTTAACGATGATGTTGGAGCTATGCTTAGCAGAGCAGTCATATTGTGAACAGGGAGTACAAGAGAGGACTGAGTACACATCCCTGTGGGGCACCAGTGCTGAGTGTAAGTGAGGATGATGTGTGGTTGCCAATTCTTACCACCTGGGGTCTGCCGGTCAGGAAGTCCAGGACCCATGTACATAAATGACTGTTAAGACCCAGATCTTTCAGTTTGGCTATAAGTTTGGTAGGGGTGATGGTGATAAATGCAGAGCTGTAATCAACGAACAGCATCCACACATAGGCGTCTCTTCCTTCCAGGTGTTCTAGTGCAGAGTGTATGGTCATTGCAATGGCATCATCAGTGGATCTATTTGAGCGGTAAGCAAATTGTAATGGGTCCAAAGTGTCAGGCAGAGAGGAGCAGATGTGGGATTTGACTAGCCGTTCGAAGCACTTCATGATGACTGACAGTGCTACAGGACATATGCATATGTACATTATTAGTTCTGGTGGACTGGGTGGAAGCATGGAAGATGTAATGAAATAAAACACTAAATGGCTAAGATGTTGCTATAAGAAATCAACATTGGCACATGTGCCGGATAAAAACCCATTACTTCAAACGTGTTATGCATCACAGGCAGTAAAGAAGATGTGAAAAAAACAGCATTTATTAGAACCATATTATACTTCACATTCTTCACATGTTAAACCTCTTGTGGTTGTGATGTGTGTTTTGAGGTCGTGTAAAGCAGGATGTGCGCTACAGTATGAGCTGTGAACAACCAGACCAAGTGGAAAAAGTGAGCCCAGATGACTGATTTCTTTATTTATTTTTTTTACCCCTATTTTTCTGCAGGAAACAGGCAGTTTTGATGTTTTCCAAAACAATGTGTGTCAGAAAGATGGGACAGATCATACACCCTCCATGAAATACTCAAGAGTGTCAGAGCAGGGAACGACTCAGTGAAGAAGAAAACAGCAATGCAGTGAGAGCAGAATAAATTCAGAGCACATCAGCTCATCATGGGATCTTTCCAAGGTTCATATGAAGTCTCCAGGGCTCTCCTCATCTTCAGAGTTGAAGGAAATCCAGTGTTAAAGCTCCACTGTGCTGCGTGACTGGGAGCAAACAGATAAACATCCACCCGTGCTTGTGTTTTCTGTGCTTGCTCCCAGTAGAAGAGAAGAACTACAACATTCCCAGAAAAGAAACACAAAACCCACATCCAGCACCCAAACAAACACGGGCACTCCCACATCTGTCACCAGAACAGAGGCTTTGAGACGTGTGGCGAGGACTCCGCTGGGGGAAGAAGGCCTCAGCTTGTTTTCGACACGTCTAATCTCTGTAAGCCTCATCGCTTTCAGAGTTTTTGATGTGGAGATAAGGGCACATCTGCACCCCTGGAAACCTTAAACCCTGTTCCTCCACAAACACACCAGGGATTGTCGGTAGCGAGCGCTGCAGATTATAGAGAGATTACTCGGGGTCGGAGGTCAGATAAATGTTTCACTGCAGCTGATCGTGTTGAAAATACATTCTGACACCTTCAAAGGGGGTTAACCTTATGACCATAAACATGCCAGGTATCTGCTGCTGTACAAACGTGCAGCCATAAAACACTTTAAATGAGCTGTTTGTGCCTGAGACCGATAAGGACGTGCAGCAATTTCTCTCTTTTTTTTCATCTTAGAAAAGAATGTTAGTGTTCCATTTTATAGATCCCTTAAAAGAACATCTCTGGAATGTCCAGAGGAATAACATCCATTTCCTATTTGTACAGCTTGTACCATCTGAAATGTATTGCTCTTAAAGTTGAAAGCACTGATACAGCGACTGAATGTTTTTGAATCCAGCAGTGTTCCATTTTATTAATGATAAGATTTTGATGTTTTCTTTTTATATGGCACTTAGAATAAAAATAAACACTATCATGTACCGATCATTCCTGATTTAGAAGAAGCTGTGCTTTGTTCGAACATAAAAGCATTTTAACAAAGTACTTTATGTTCAGACTGAGAAATCACAATAATTTTGGGACATATTTTGTTTCAACAAAGAATATTATAGTGTTTCATCATAAATTGATTATAGCATATAGTGGTTATATTCTTATGTGCTAATCCAATATTTTATTTTAATTACACAGATAAATTAGAGAATTAAATTTAAAGACATTTATTATGATACAAAATATTTGTTAAATGCTGTTCTTTTGAAAAAAAAAAGAAATAATGATTTCTGATGAATGACTCTGATGACTGGAGTAATGATGAAAATTCAACTTTGCATCACAGGAATAATTCACATTTTAAAACATAGTAAAATAGAAAGTAGTTGTTTTAAATTGTAAAAATATTTCACACTCTTTTTTTTATCAAAGATACTTTTTTCCAAAAAAAAAAAGTTGAAAAAAAAACTTATGAACTGTAGTTTATATTAAAAAAACTGTAGTTTATAAAAACTTGCACGTCTTTGCAAGTTTTTATCCCCAAACATGTCTGTACAAACCCATGGCCTCATGTTTTAACATTTAAAGCATCAAAGGTGCAAGAACAGGCCTGTGTGAGCTTCACATCAGTGATTCATATGATGTTTTGGTATATGTTCCTCAAGTGTTGTGTGATAGGGGAGGTGAACGACTATGCTTCCCGTATCAAATCTGATTATATGTGCAGAAGTGACTGTGTGTGGGCAAATAGGAGATTGTAGACTATGCAGAGCGCTTCTGCACTTTATAATGACTGTTTTGTCTCAGATTGGCACGCAGATACTCATTAAACCGTACTATCTTAGTTCAGACCCAGTGAATAAGGCAAGTCTGTTTTTCTCAGCACTAAAATCATCCAACCGTTCTTAGCACTCTAATTCAAACTGACTTGATGAAATCAGGAACTGTGAAGCTGAAAGATTCAAGTATCTGTGAGTCTGTACAGTTGTTGTATGAAGTATGGTTTACATCGGCCGAAATGGTCTTATAAAGAGGATGAAATGCAAAAACTGCTAAGGTTGGTTGTAAGGTTGCAAGGTTTGGCTAGTTTGCGTGGTTTTTCTAGCCATGCTGTTACATGCCATAACTATAATAATACAAGATATTTCTTGTATTTAGGCTGTGATATTTACAGTATGAAATTGCCAAGTGGACTACTATAATCCTTTAATTTCTGTTAAGTAGAAAAGTCCAATGACAGTTCATGTTATTAAACACATCTCACACACTTTACATTCCAAAGATGTCTAAAAGATGTCTGCTAATTAAATCATAAATATCTGCTACGCGCTATTTTTTACACTGCTAATATATCAAATATATACGGTTTTCCAGTTGAAAGTTTTGAATTTGTTGTATTAATGCCAGGGTAGGAATGTGCAATACAATCAGACAACATCAAAGCCTATAAATTTATTCTTGAGAAAAAAAAAATATCTGAGACTTTTTCCAAGAATTCCACTTTGAATTTTTTCTCAAGAACTTCCATAACTTTGCCCCAGGTGACAGGGTCAAAAAAACAACAACTTTATTCTCAAATGAATGCACTAGAGCAATAATCGCAGATTTGAAATCATATCCTGAAAGTGCTGTTGAAAGGAAAGGGAGCAGACAGCTTTCTCCGTGTGTTTTGACTTCAGTGGTCGAGCTGTATCTTGAACTTTGTACAGACAGTTTTTGGCCCATCCGTGCAGTACACAAAGTTGCGAAACTGAAAGTGCTCTCTGTAAACCCATAACACATAACAGGCTGTGCTGGTAGTAACAATCTGGCGGTTTAGTCTGACTCAAGCGTGACGTGTTGGTTTCCCGGCAGATCGTGACTGCTTTTACAGTTCTGGAAGTAATACCGGAGCCAGTGTGGGTGGCCTGGCAAACAGAATATGAGAGGACACTTTACTTTACGCGCACCAGTGAGAGCCTTTATACACGCAAAGGTGGCAAGAGGAGAGACTCATAATGGATTTATATTTCACAAGGCCATTTCACGTGTCCTTGTTTGTAATCATTCTGTATACACTTTCAAAATGTTTTGCTGTATTTGACATTTTGGATTATGAAAGGTGCCAATGTAAACTGAAAATCCAATTTACAAAGCACTCTTTTAAGTTGAAAAGATTGAACTAAAAAGCATTCCTTTTTACCTTGTTAAAGGTTATTAGCAGATCATGATGTGATTAAAGTGGAGTTTGGGTGTTAACTGATAACTGATCCATACAAACAACAGTTTCATTACATGAATTAAGGTTTGGACAGAATTTACTACTTTATAGTTGAAACATTTGATTGCATGTGAGAGGATTTTAAACTAACAGGCGAAAACACTACAGGCACACATTAACATTTAATGGTGACTGTAAACAACTTTAAAGCTGTAGACCGACCCTGAACTGTAGCACCTTTACCACTTATTGTAGTTCAAATCTGACTTAAGGAATGACGAAATAATGTCTTTCTTCTAACCAGGGATTTAATTAGCCCATGTAAAGCAGAACTTTATTTTATAATGGGAATTGATTGGACCATTAAAATTTGTTGAATTCATACCAGAATAGAACTGGACTTAAATACCTTCTGTAAAGCCCTATGAAATCGATTAAATTTATTCCCCAAATTATTTATTTTTTAAAATGGCACCTACACAATTTAACAGCAATTAATTAAAATGTTTTTTTTTTTTTCAGATGCAGTTTTATTTATTTATTTATTTTTCAAAAAATACATTTTAATGGGTTCATTAAGTTGTAATAATCAAAAGCATCTCTAATTAATTTATTTTCTACATTTTTCTCATAAGTACATTCTGGTTAATATTATTTTCTGGTAAATATTCCTTAAAACATTTTTTAATGACAAGTATTTTCAAAGCAAAGGGTTAGGGTTAGGGTTAGGTTTTTTTTTTTTAATGGTAAAATGCTAATGAAGTGACTCTAAGAGCAGATCTAGAGATTATGCTCAAGATTCATATTTAAATCAATCTTTTTGAGGCTTAATATTCACAGATATAGAGCATATTGCAATTTTCTTTAACTGTACTGACCTACATTTGATTTACCCATCCAAAATTTGGCAAATTCCACATTATACAGTCAATTCCCTTTTTATGACTGGATTCTTTGATTCTCTCCATGTTTTATGCATCGCTGAAATCATAGGGCACTACTATGAATATGTAGACAGAACTTTAGAAGGTCCACTGTGAACAAAGTTTTGCTGTGGATTAAGCAATACTTCTCTCACCACCGAGAGGTTTGTGTCTGAATTGCCTACTGTGATCCAAATGAAAATGCTTATTTTTCAAATCAGTATCATTATTATTATTGTTCACAAAACTGCCTAACATACACTAGGTAATGTACTTTGATTTCCAAACTTTTTTTGTCAACTTTGACCTGAAATATAAAATAATAGTTCCTCTGAGGTAATATTTCAGTAATTGAACACATTTGCATGTTAACAAATATTGCCTTTTTTATTGTTTGATTTATATTATATTTTAAAATAATCATGATTTAATTGTAAGCTTTTCATGAACTCACAAACCGCCTGCAGTTTCCCTGCCAAACCCCTGTTTAAGAAGCCCTGTTTTAGACTATGGCTACTGTCCCATGCAGGCGGTTTGGCTCAAGTATGCTTAGAATTAGAGAAAATGGATATTAAATCAATCCGAACTCAGTCAAAATGACATGTTTCTCATTTTCAGTGTTGCTTTCTGCCTTATGCCTTTGTAGAGTATGAATTAGACGAGAAAAGTGTATTAAGATGTTTCATGTTGATTTTAACCTGAACAGTATATTTGCGTGATTACGGAATGGAAACATGATCAACCACTACAAAGATGTCAGGTCCTTGTGCCGACGCCTGCTGATCTTTTGGTTTCCTGTTTGTAATAGTACATCCTAAAAAAACGAGATGTTCAGACAAAGGTTCATCAACCCCGAGTGTCCCTCCTGGTGCACAGAAAAACATCTCTCTGGCCGAGGATCAGACACTGCCTCAAGCAAGGACTGAACTTTTTCAATAAAACAAGGGCATGCTTTTACTTTGATCTCACTGCGTGTCTATTATTTCTGTCTTTGCTTTGATTTGGTCTTCAACTTTTATCCTTGTGTTATTTTTAGTTATTCGAGATTAATTCCTTTCGATGTTCTAGTTACTTTTTCTCCTCAAAAGCTTTTTTCTCTTTCCCTTATTTTTTAAAAGCTTGAATCATAACCAGCTGAACATGTGATTAAAACAAGCAAAGGATGATGGGGACCTATTATACAACAATTATTACTGATCTTTGAATCCGATTGGTTGATTTTCACTAGCGTTTTTCACTATTCATATCACTTTGCCCTGTCTGTGTTCACTGCATTTCGGGCTGTCAGTCTGTGTGTTGCTTGGCAACACATAACCGTTGATCATGCATTGGGTTCTTTTGAAACTGTTTTCAAAGAGCAAATATAAAATAGCTGGTCATATTGAGCCTGAAATGCAAGTTCCTCAATATTAAAGGGATAATTCACTCAAAAATGACATTTCTGGTATTATTTCACCCTCACTCACCCTCATGATGTTTTGGTTCATTGAGCACTCCCCCAAAAATGACAAGAAAGCAGCATAACAATGATCGATATGACTTGTGATCAACATTCTGTACAGTAGCTTTTTAGTTTTCTGTGACACTTGTAAAATCTTCCCCTTAACTGGCCTCAAGAACAGCTTGCAAGAGCAGGCGCCAATATACACATGGTTCGTTTCATTCTTCGCTTATAGGTAAAAAAGAAGGTGGAAATATCCCGTCTTGCTGAGAGCGAAGTTTAGATTTATGAATATGTAAATATATACTGCATGCTCTCCTATCAATAACAAATATGACAGAGGTGAGAAAGCAGCTGTTAAGAAAGCATCTGATCATAGGGATATGCTATACTGCTATTTCATTTCGGCTTGTTTTCATTCCGGCTTGTCATCATTAAAAAAAAAAAAAACCTATCTAGATAAATCGCGCCATCCAGATGGAGTGAATTTGACTGTGGTTGGATGAAAGGTATAAACATATACCATTCCGACACCCTATTGGTTTGTACGCGATCCATCGCACCTGCACATGACACAAATCACATCACACTACAGCAAGGACATAGCCCGTTTTGGGTTCGTTTATCAAAAAATATATTTCTTTAAAGTAGAGTTGGGTATGGAACCTGTATCCGATCGCCTCAGAGTCAGTCCCCTTAAATTTCACATGAAACCAGCGTCAGACCGGTCTCCCGTCTTTCAGCGCGCTCTTCGATCCGCAGAGGCGCAGACCGCGAGCGGAGCAGCGCATGTGTTGCGCACTTAAACAAACAGAGGACACAAGGTATGTGTTAATCGATAGATTGTTAGAATATCCGCATCTGTGCAGTTCTTTGTCATAAATACAGTTTACAAAAGGTCACGAGGTAGCAGTCGGTCTCTCATCTGTAAAGTTTTCGCTCATCACACCACCGCCGTTTCCTCCAGCGAAAATCTAGCCCTTAACACATATGAACGACCACATACTTTAATTACACTTATTTTTAATATACTTAATTTAATCATACGTACTTTATACATACACTACTGTTCAAAAGTCTTAGACACGTTAGCATTTTCACTTAAAAGAATGGTGTTCGGACAGTTATTTATATATTTTATTGTAGTGTGTCAGTATAAAATATCAGTTTACATTTCCAAACATTCATTTCGCCGTTGTCAAACTGCTTGTGCATTCAAAATCGCACTAGATTATTATTAAAATGGCATAAATTAATGGCAAACTGATATTTCCTACTGACACACTACAACAAAAGATATAACTGGCTTAAAACCCTTTTTTGGGGTAAAAATACAATTTTTTTCCATAAGACTTTTGCACAGTATTGTATTTTAAAAACGAAATTGTTGCTACTTTATAAAGAATGAGCATACAGTAATTCACAGAACGGATTAAAGACAGTAACAGACAGCACTCATGTTAACTTTTATATCAGAGTGAGTGACAGAGATACAGCAGAAACATTATGTGTGGTTTTGTATTAAATAATGACCCAGATTGTGAAATACATTTATTAGCCTTAGATTAAGGGAAGCACAACTTGAGAAATGAGAGCATCCAAGGTGAAAGCTATGGATTTATTTTAAATATTTGTAATGTTCTTTAAAGTTATCCATAGTTTTTTTTTTTTTTGTGGTTCTTTTTTTTTTTTTTAAGTATCGGTTCAGGCACCGTTTAGGTGCATAGCAGATGTACCGAATACAAGAAGCTATCAATCAAGAAGGTATCAGGATTATCATTTATTTTTCAGTTTTAGTTTTTGATTAATCACTTGGATTAATCATTCATTTTGACAGCACTATAATGTTTATTGTAAATAGACAACCATACAAGTGTAATTGTTACTGAGCCTGTACCAATGTTCTTGTCCATTGCCCTCACAGATTCCTGCAGCTAAGCTTGGATGTACATTTACATTCCATTAAAGGTTATTGATGACATGCCTCTAAATTTTGACTTTTTGGACCATAACAATAGTTATTGGCAACTAGTCATCATATGTCTAGTTCTTTAATGTATTTGCATTGTACTAAAGTGCGTTCATTTTAAATGGGCATATATGCGGCTGATGTAGACCTGAAGGTCGAAACGTTGCTTGATTAAATTCCTCTGGAGCAGTAGTTTTCAGTGTTCAGACTTGTTCTTTATTTGTCTATATCATTCAGTTGTCTTGCACCTGCGTCCTAATTGGATGTTTGGGATGTGCACACCATTTTGTATTTTCATATATGCGGCTTAAACAGGTAGCCTAGTGCATCCCAAATTTTTCAACATGAACATTTTAATATAACATTATAGTCATTATGGCCTTTAGAAAAATGTTTTTTGAGGAGGTGGGGTAGTGCACAATAGGCCCCTGTGGTGCGGCCTAAGCTTTTGTTCTTAATGGCATTTTTTCCCCCTTACATTACTTTTACTTTTATACTTTAAGTAGTTTTTTAAACCAGTAATTTTACACTTTTACTTGAGTAAAAAGCTTGAGTTGATACTTCAACTTCTACAAAAGTCTTTTTAAACCCTAGTTTCTATACTTCTACTCAAGTAATGAATGTCAGTACTTTTGACACCACTGGAGCACACCTACCTATGACATAATCACCACGGACCAATGGCTGTCCAAAACAGTTTACCAGTCGGAGCAAACTTTTGAGGAAAGTTTGCTTTGGTAAGCTGTTTAGAATCTTTACATTTGCCCGTTTACATGCGTGAGCAGAGAGAGTTACTCCTGTATACATGGAATGTGTAATCAGTCGCCAATATCCCGATGTAAACGGCGATGCACGGTTAGCGTCTGGACGTAAGACGCAATATGCGTCATTTCCGATTCTTCTTCCTGTATCCAAAGACTCAAAAGACCAAGATTCCTTGCGAATAGAACATGCGCAGAACACACATTTTGATGGGGATATGCCGAAACGTTACAAGACCAAATATTCGGGTTAGAAAAGGGGTACCCCAGGTATAATATTCCAGTTTTTAAAAACCGGGATATAAGCATATCCGGGTTTTTGCCGGTGTTTACATGGCAGTGTGCAACCGGGTTATTGCTAATATCCCGGTTTTGAACGGGTTATTGGCTGCATGTAAACGTAGTCTATGACTCCCAAACTCTCAAACTGAATATATATTTACTAAATAGGTCTTTCACATACTGGTTTAAGTATAGTAGGTGAGTGAATGTAACTAATAAACTAATAATAAAGGGTGAAGATGAAAGGATGTTCCAGTGATCACATCACTGGATCGTGATCCCCTGATTGGTTTAAATACAGCGCAAGAATACAAACACAAGCCAAGGACTGGTCTGCCACACTCAGGCGATAGTGTTTCCATGACAACTCAGGAGGACCGTGAATGCAGAGACGTGCCAGTGCTTTCTCTGGTCATCTGTTCATACTGTATCCAACACACACACACACACATACAAAGTCAAGGCCCATTTGTGTGCTTTCAGATGCGTTTGACATGTGAGTTGGAAAGAGAAAAGAGAAGTCACAGTCAGAGGAACTGTGGACAGATTTTCTAGCAGAGCAGATAGATATAAGCTCATTGCTATACACACATATAACAGCAAGATCTCCCAGTGTGCCATCTGTACACTATCAATATCTCACAGCAAAATGCATCACTCATACAGTGGCTCGTAATTTACATCCTGACAGCATTTAATTGATTATTTTCTTAGTGTTTACATTTGAGTACCTAAAAATGTGGGATCGTCTATATACTTTTTGCTTTTGTTATTATATATTGTGGTGTGAAGTTTAAAAGTACGCTCCACACTATTGAGCCTGTTCCGTTCAGATCACTGTTTTCCTGCACAGATTTGACCTACTTCCAAAGCTGCGTCCCACACATCTTTGTGAGGGAGATAAGGAAGAGGAAAGATGTAAAGAGAGAGAGAGAGAGAGAGAGAGAGAATCGTAGCTGTCTCTCAGTGGGAGATTAGAAGGGTTTTCTGCTTTCCTCCATCATCAGCAAATATCATCTCGCCAATATTTGCTTCATATATCAGCTATAAACATGAGGAATATGTCAACCAAAAAAGAAAATTCTGCCATTTATTCAGTTGGATATCTCTAAAAACCTGTATGATGTTTTTTCTTCCTTGAAACACAAATTGAGAAATGCTGGTAACAGTTTACAATAAGGTTGAATTAAGGTATGAAACTTTACTTACAGGAATAGTTCAGACATTACTCCTCTATCTACTCTTCTAAAGTCTCTTCTTTTCATAATATTGCTTTCTCTGATTAAAATGTTGTCTCATCTGAATCGAGAGAGAAATGTATACTGATTAAGCACTGCTTTACGAGAGGAAACTGCTCTAAACAGGTCTAAACAAATTATGTGGGTGGATTTTGATGTGAGAGGACAACAGGGGATGGACTTTTTCAAAGGAAGAAATGTTATTTTAGATTTTTTTTGGCTCATATTTTGGACAGAAGCAACAATTTAAAATTAAAATAGTCTTAATATTAATTTTGTTTCTTAAAAACATGCAACTTTTCCCTTCACAAGATGTTTATTGCTAGACTTATAGACTATTTTGATGTTTTTATCAGCTGTTTCATCTCTCACTCTGATGGCACCCATTCACTGCAGAGAATCAATTCCTGAGCAAATGTTATTATGCTTCTCCAAATCTGTTCTGGAGAAGAAACAAACTCATCTACATCTTGGGTGGCCTGAGTAATTGCCAGCAAAGGTGTATTTTTTGGCAAACTATTCCTTTAGCTAGTTTAGTTAAAGGGGGGGTGAAATGCTATTTCATGCATACTGAGTTTTTTACACTGTTAAAGAGTTGGATTCCCATGCTAAACATTGACAAAGTTTCAAAAATTAAGTTGTACGTTTGAAGGAGTATTTTTGTTCCCAAAATACTCCTTCCGGTTTGTCACAAGTTTCGGAAAGTTTTTTTAGAGTATGGCTCTGTGTGACGTTAGATGGAGCGGAATTTCCTTATATGGGTCCTGAGGGCGCGTCTGCCGGAAGAGCGCGCGCTCCCGTATAACAGAGCACTGAGAGCACAGACATTCACTGATCAGAGCGATTCACTGATCAGAGCGAGAGAGTTGCGAAAAGTCACAAAAGAAGTGTGTTTTTGGTTGCAAGGGCAAGACAACCCTGCACAGATTACCAAAAAAAAACAGCATTAAGGGACCAGTGGATGGAGTTTATTTTACAGAGCATCAACGGAGTTGTGCAAGTGTTTGTGTTTGTTCCCTGCATTTCGAAGATGCTTGTTTTACAAACAAGGCCCAGTTTGACGACGGATTTGCGTATCGTTTATTTCTTAAGGATGATGCAATCCCAACGAAAAAGGGTCACGATCGTGTGTTGGAACCGCAGGCGGTGAGTAAAACTGCTTCAAATATCTCTGCCTCCTTGTTAGTGCGTCCCCTCCCATGCCAGAGACCCGGGTTCGAGCCCCGCTCGGAGCGAGTCGTTGCTGCTGCTGCTCTCGTTCAGTTTCAGCCTCGGGATCTGATTCTGGATCATAAATAAATGACTGAATCTGACTGTAAATCATGGTTTGTTTTGGATGATGGTTTTTTCCTCACGGTAATGTCACAGTTTCCACATGCTCTCAATGCAAAATCCTATTGGCGCTCGTGATTCTTTAGCTCCACCCACACGTCACGCCTCCAGTCGGTCGTGTTTTTCCGGGAAAAATCGGTACAGACTATCTTTCTCGTATGAATATAATAAAACTAAAGCCTTTTTTGGAGTTATGAAGGATGCAGTACTACTCTATAGGTCCTCAAGATTAACAGGATATTGATTGAAAACGAGCATTTCACCCCCCCTTTAATATAAAATAACTATTATAAAATCCTTCTAAATGCGTTTACTAATGCATTTTTACTATTTACTAATGCATTTATGTACAGTGAACTAACTTGAACAACAATCTTTCGCAAACATTAAACAAATATTGAAAAATAATACTTCATGCTTTAAAAAAATACCCACTGTAAGTTTATGTTAGACAACGTCTTAACTAATGTTGACAAATGAGACCTTATTATGTAGTTACCATACTCTCATGGTGCCTTTTTCAGGACTGAGACTGTCAAGCTCCAAAAATAACAAAAAGCACTATAAAATAGTCCATACCATGCCTTTCGTAGTCAAGCTATGTATTAGGTCGTTTATTTATTTATTTTTTTTTGGGGGGGGTGTATTTTTAAAATCTCATTAACGTTCAAATATGCTGTCTCGTGCCATAACATTAGTTCTTATGTGTCCTGCACCCAATTGTCCCTTTGCCAGGAATTTGATTGACAGGCGATCCAACCGATTAAAATGCCAAATATGCCATTTTTGTCCAACAAGAGAAACAGGAGCGTAAATTAACATCGGTGGACTTGAACTTTAAAAATGTTGTGTATTGATGTCTTTCCTAGGTTGAAAAGACAGGATACCTTCTGATGTTCATTCATGTTTATTTTCTGCTATAATAGTAAAAAAGGAAGAAGTTATCGTTTCATGTGCTGCTTAAAGCAATCTGTCACGCAATCTGTCACGACACATTAAAGAGGCAAAAAAATGGTATTTATTGTTTAAATTTCTTACAAAATGACACAATTTGAAAGAAGAGACTTTGTTTCATGGCAAAAAGGAACCTGCTCTGTCTTGTCTGTCGGTGTCAATGTCCTTTCTGCTCTGTGAGGTATTTTTGATACGATGTGTGGCATGGCGTGGTGGACATAAGAACAATAACAAGGGTGTCTTTGTGAAGGATCGATTGCAAATGACAAATTTAAATATGTGCATATTTAAATTGCAAATGTTATATTTTTTGTCAAGGTTGAACAGACCTTGGTCGTCTTTCTCATTCACTGTATGAAAAAGAGCAGTGTGATCTTTTCCTAACATCATCAGTTGTGTTCCACAGAAGATGAGTGATGAGAGGGAGTAAATGATGAAAGAATTACTATTCCATTAAATGACCAATTTTTTTCAGTTGGCATTAAAGTGCTCAGTGACTAATATACCATAACATTAAAGCATGTTGGATAACACTATTTTTGCAGTCTTGTTGCATTTCATTACCTTTGCTCACTATCACAAGTATGTGCGATCTTTTCTTTGATTGGAGTTAATTATCTAAATGCAGAGCACTTAAATTGTTTAAGCCAATTATGCGTGAGCAACAGCATGAGTGCTTCATCACACACTTCATTCCTCTTCTGGCAGGAGGCCACAGCAGATACACTCATATACTGAGTATGAGATCATGGATAAGTCTGGCAGTAGGCATGATTCCACAAACAGATATCAGCTCGCTTTGGGTTACAGGATTCATCCATCTTCCATCTCTGACTTTCCCCATCCACACCCTCAACCTCACTTTGGCACAACAGAAATTTCCTTGGAGGGATTTTGGTAAACACACTGCAAGCCAGTTAGTATGCAGCTCCACGAAAACTCCTCGACTCACGCTGTTTGATATCAAACATTCTGTGTGTCTCAGTAGAAACACTTCATCTTTACACAGAGCTGATACAGATAGTGAGAGAAGTTTGAAACTCAACTTTAGTTTTACTTCGTTTTACTTCCATTATAGTTTCAACATAAAACTGTCTGATTTGCAGTATGTGTTAAGTAAATCATGTTTGAAATAAACAACAAAGCGTGCGCTCCTTTGATAAGCCATATCAAATGATTTACTCTCAATTTTCAGATGGCTGGAGGCCTGCTATTAATGCAGCGTGTGGTTTACCTACTGCATTATGGGATGGAAGTGTGTCTGAACCCTGTATCAGGTATCTGGGTTTACAGCACAGGGCAGAGCACTTGCTGTCATTGCTATTAATAGCCTGGAGAGAGAGTGAGATATTCATAAGCATTCTTACCACAGGAGCCAGAGATACAGTAGGAGCTTCTCCATGAAACTGCTGACATGACAAGAACTAAGCAAGCCTTGACCTACTTATTGAATGTATGTTTTAATACCACACTTTTTGAAGATAAATCTCTGAACTAGCTATGAAAGAAAAAAAACATGATTTGTTAAAAAGATAATATTTCACATGGTCAAATATATAACCAATTCTCAGTTCAGTAGAGCATTGATCTTTTGTAGAATCACCTGACCTCAGGATTAATAGTTTTTTTTAGTTACGCCTAAATTTTATTGTGTGTTTATCTATACTTTAACTATTCACATAGATTGAATTATGTATGATTTTTTTCTCACAAAATTATTAAGCAGCAACTGTTTTCTTTTTAACATTATAAAGAATAAGAATCAAAATACATGTTTTCAGCAACAAATCAATATACTGTATTAGAATGCTTTCGGAAGGGTCGTGTGATACTTAGGAGTGGAATAAATATGTGTTATTTGTGTAAATTGTAATAATATTTCACAATATTACCAGTTATCTCTTTTTAAAATAAATACAGCCTTGGTGAACATAAGAGACGGTTAAAAAAAAAATGATTGCCCTTGATTCAAGCCTTCGGTTTACCCGCGCTCATAACACTAGCACAGAATCAGTTCAGAATCAATCCCCAAAAGAATCAGTTCAGTTCAGACGCTCTGTGTGTCGTCTGCTTCACGCTGAATCACACATGTGCAGTATCATCAGCTCCTATGTTCACGAATCGGATGCGTCTGACAGATACGGCTCTTCACTCGTGAACGAGTCAATGTTTTGTTCGTTATCTGGCTTGGCTCGGTGTTCATCTTCAGTTCTCTCTTCACAGCAGTTCAGTCAGTGTACTGTTTGAATACATAAATTACTCCGGTATATTCGTTTGTTTGAACTAAGAGGCCACATTAAAGCTTAAGTCATTTGTGGATTAATGCGTATTAGAGATGCGAACAGTTTAAAACGATTCAGTTCGATTTGGTGAACTGAATGAATCGTTCGCGAACCAGATATCCAGACTGCTTTGATTTGAACTCTTTCTCACAACAGACATGGAAGAGAAGACAATGCTGAATAAAGTCGTCGTTTTTGCTATTTTTGGACCAAAATGTATTTTTGATGCTTCAAAAAATTCTGACGGACCCTCTGATGTCACATGGACTACTTTGATGATGTTTTTCTTACCTTTCTGGACATGGACAGTATACCGTACACACAGCTTCAATGGAGGGACTGAGAGCTCTCGGACTAAATCTAAAATATCTTAAACTTTGTTCTGAAGATAAACTGAGGTCTTACATGTTTTTAACAGTATAAGGGTGAGTTATTAATGACATAATTTTCATTTTTGGGTGAACTAACCCTTTAAGCATTCCTAATAAACACAGGCAATGCATTCCATAACTTATGTGCATTATAGGGAAAAGCCCTTGCCCCCATGGTTTTAATTTACAATGAGGCTGATACAAGGAAAAACAACCAGCAGAGTGGAGAGAGAGAGAAGGTGTGGAAAGAGTTTTAAAAACAATATGTGATTGAACCAGGAGCCAGTGAAGTTCCTGGAGCACTGGGGTAATCTGATGGCGTGAGGATGTATAAGTCAAAATCCACAAAATGAGTTTTGAATATATTGCAGTCTCTTAACAGAACTTGCTTGTAAACCCCCTTAAAAGAGAATTGCAATAATCAAGCCATGATGTGATGAAGGCATGAATAAGTCTCTCAGCATCAGGCCTAGAAAGAAAGGGTCTAATGCGAGCAATGTTATGATGAAAGAAAAAAGCAACCTTGTTTTGTTTTTGAAGTGAGAGTTAAAACTCAACTGAGCATCAAAAATCACACCAAAATTACGGACCTGAGCAAAAGGAGATATATGGGTATTGTCAACTGAACTTTTTAAATTACTAAACTTATTAACATTGGTTGGAGTGCTAATTAATAAAATTGTAGTTTTATAACAATTTAATTTTATAAAGTTGCATTTCTTCCAAGCATTCATTTCCAGCAAACAGGGAGAAAGAGTTGAATAGGAAGAAGTGGAATCAGGATGAGTGCTGATATAAATCTGGGTATTGTCCACGTAACAATGATAACCCAGGCCATACTGAATAATCTGTCCAAGAGGCAGCATGTAAATACTAAATAGAACAGGTCCCAAAACTGACCCCTGAGGGGCACCCTGACACAAAGGTGCAGTCAGATCTATTAGTACCCAGGTAAACCAACTGAGAACATTCTGAAAGATAAGATTTAAACCAGTTCTACACAGTTCAAGAAACACCTATCAATCTATGTAGTCTGTTATGACATATTGTAACGAATGTAGCACTAAGATCTAACAGAACCAAAATGCCACAAGCCCCAGAATCAGCTATAACAAGAAGGTCATTCAAGACCCTAACTAAAGCAGTCTCCATTCTATGTCCAGACCTAAACCCAGATTGAAAAGTCTCTAGTAGGCTATTCGTGTAAAGATGAGTTTGGCCAAGCATTCAGAAGATGAAAAACTAGGCAATAAAACTTCAGTTAAAGCAACATCAGATCGATAAATGACAGCAAGACCACCACCTCTACCAGTGGAACGTGACTGATCTATATAGTGTAGCCAGGCAGAGCATATATTTAGATTAAGACAGTCATTTGTCTGATGCCACGTTTCACAGAGGCAGAAAAGTCAAGTTCTTTGTCCACAACAATGTCACATACTGAAGCCACTTTGACGTTTATAGAGCAAGCTTTCAGATGTGCAAACCTGATTGTGTCAAGACAGGCACCTCCACTGGATGCAGTAGACTTCTGAAGGTAGGAAAAGTTTGCAGGACAAACCCGCCGCGGAGATAGATAATGACAAAAATATCAAAAGTATCAAAAATATATTTACAATTCTTAATAGGTCAATATAAACATTCAAATTAAATTATTACTCCAGTACATTTGGAAAGAGGACAAATATTTCAACACTTTCTGTAAATACAATTTAAGAATTAACTGCACAATTACTAGATATGTGTACCTTGGATTTTATACAATTTACATACATACAAATTGTTTGGAAAAAGTTTTTTTTTTTTTTTTTTTTTTTTTTTTTTACGTGCATGTATATATTTGTTTATATATATTTTTAATGCTATTTACACTGTTAACTACCTGCATGGTGTACATATTTAACTAATAAATTAAAGGAAGTCATCTCTTGGATTGGGTGTATTCTGACTAGCTGTGACTTTATTTTTGCCCAAGGGTCTGGTAGCTTCTGCCCGTTGAGATTAACCTCATTTGTACCCTGCCTGTGTTTTCCAAGTAACCTTCACAAAAGGCTGTGTACTGAGATTGCAGTGTGTCTGTCTGTCGCCGTTCATTGCTCTGACATGTCTATTGTACTTATGCATATGACACACACTTGTGCACACTCTCACAAACATAATTTCAAGCAGCTGCAGACACACACTCAATCTGACAGCACTGAACAACCCTCAGTTTCCCCGCACCGCTCAGACACACCCATATAAACATGCACCAAACAGACGAAAAACCCCCACATACCCATCTCAAAAACATCCTGAAACACACAAACTTCATCATTTTAGTATTCTGGTTGAACCGATGAGTTAAATTTAAGGACAGATTTTGCTTTGCTGTATAACTGTCACTAGGGAAGGTTTGTCACACACACACACACACACACACACACATGCACACAGAAGCTAAGCAAGCCTTTGGAAATGACAGGCTGGCGCTGGCCGCTGTTGATTCTGGATGGTTGTGTAACACAAATGCACCTGCAGGGGTTTTCTGTCTGTCTGCATATGGATGCAGCATATCCTCTCACAAAATTTAATGTGAAAGTAGAAGTTTAATAAATTGAGAAAGCTGAATAAATAAGCTTTCCATTACCGTATGGTTTGTTAGGATAGGACAATATTTGTCAGAGATACAACTATTTGAGTATCTGGAATGTGAGGGTGAAGTTGTCCAAATGAAATTCAAAGCAATGCATATTACTATTCAAAAATTAAGTTTTGATATATTTAAAGTAGGAAATTTACAAAATATCTTCATGGAACATGATCTTTACTTAATATCCTAATGATTTTTGGCATCAATCAAAAAAGAAAAATCTATTTTTTTTTTTACCCAAACAATGTTTTATTGGCTACTGCTAAATATATACCCCAGCGACTTAAGACTGGTTTTGTGGTCCAGGGTCACATATATACAGTGGGGTCCAGAAGTCTTTGACCATTTGATAATATGATTCAAAATGCCAAAGCTGCATTTATTTGATAAAAAATACAGTAATTGTTATATTCTGGAATATTATTGCAGTTTAAAATAACCATTTTCTATTCATATATATTTTTAAATGTATAATATATTCATGTGATGTGCAGCTGAATTTTCAGCATCATTACTCAAGACTTCAGTGTCACATGATCCTTCAGAAAATCATTCTAATATTCTGATTTGCTGCTCAAGAAACATTAAAATATTATTATCAATATTGAAAACATTTGTGCTGATTATTTTTGTGGAAACACTTGGTTTCTAAAAGGATTTTTCTTCCAGCATGTTCACATGCTGCACATAAAAACATGTTCTCACACTCTGTGACTTTCTTTATCTTGCTCTTACACTATGTTTCACTCTCTCTTTCTCTGTATTTGTGTTTCCTGTCTCCCTCTCAGTGTCGAGACAGAGGGCCGTGTGTGTGTGTGTGTGTGTGTGTGAGTGTGGAGAGGTATAATGTTTCAGTGTGTTTCCTCAGGCTGGTGGACTTCCTGTCTCCACGCCTCTCTTCCTTCCATTCAACAAGCTGTTCTTCCCCTCACCTGATAGACCATTGTGTCCCCACAGCAGCTATAAGACTTAGCACAGACTAACACCAAACACAAACATAAACATATGAGCTCTGATGCTCCTCTCTCTAATAGTGATGCTAATGATAAATTTATTCTAGTTGTTTGGAGAAAATCCCAATGTGTATTGTGATGGCTAAACAATGACTCTGAGGTCTGGGATAGTTGACATAGTGTGTAATGTGTTACAATTAACAGTATATGAAAGGGAATATATACAGAGATCTTATTTATTTATGTATTTATACTTGCTTATTTTAATTAATTAATTTATTGATTGATTAATGTACTTGCTTATATTTATATATTTATTTACAAAATTGTTTTAATTTATTTATTTTATTTGCTTGTGTGTTTATTTATTTCCTTGCTAGCTTTATTTATTTTAATTATTCTCTTTTATATTTATTTACTTGCAAATGTATTTATTCGTTCATTCATTCATGCATATTTGTATATTTATACACTAATTTATTTTCATTCATTTATTTCATAGTTATTTACTTGTCTGTTCATTTATTATTTATATTAGATATAACATTCTCATCTGAGAAGCTTTATCATAATTTTTTTGTTATAAATAAATAAATAACAATTTAAGAAAGTCAATTCCAGTGGAGACCTAAAAATGTCTTCTATGCTGCAGAGATGATTGTATATTCATATTTCCTTGTTGGAAAGAGATGGGAAAAGACCTCCACATCAGATGTAGAGGGATTCAGTGATTCAGGTCAGTGGGCTGCTGGAGAAAAACACTGCCAATGTTGTCAGAAAGTATTGTCCTTACTGTCACCCCAGACTTTGTTTTACTCACGCCCAACCCCTCACACTGACACCTCTGATAATTCAGCATTTCACAAGGTTAAGGTTCATAGGTCAAACAAAGGACATGTAAAACTGGGACACGAAGATCTCTGCTTTCATCTCGACTTACCTTAATGTCATCACACACATAAGAGAGTTTTATATTGTGACGACACTGATCAAAAATAAATGAATGATGTCTGAAGGATCATGTGACACTGAAAACTGGAGTAATGATGCTGAAAGTATAGCTTTGCATCACAGGAATAAATTAAATTTTACGACATATTCAAACAGAAAACAGTAGTTTTAAACAGCAATAACATTTCACATTATTACAGTTTTTATTATATTCTTTGAATGAGGACTTGGTGACCACCTTTAAAAATATTTTGAATGGTATTTATTAATTTAATTAACAGGGTTTTAAAATGTACAAGTACAGCTGCACAGTTTCTAATCAAGATCATACTGTCTACTGTCATTATGTATCACTTTATTGTGCATTTACATATCACAAAAAAAAAATCACATTTTAAATCATTGCTATCATGCATGCATTTACAAACTTACATTTACTCATTTAGCAGCTTTGTAAAAATCCTTTAATTAATCCGACCCCCCAGAAACTCATTGTGTATGTCACACATTGTCAAAGCTAGAGCTGCGTATGTGTGTCCAATCGAAGCATCACAGCTAATGAGGTTGGGAATGGGGTTCAATCTGCCACCCGGCGTGTAGGATTTCATTCCACTTCAAACGGCGCTCACCTGATCCGACTCGCTTTGTACGCGCACAAGAAAGCTGAAATGCAGCAACTTGTGTTTGATCTGTAATGGGTGACTCAGGCTCGGCTGTGATGAGTGATAACGGGCCACGGCCTTCTTCTTTAATGAGTTTTTTCAGCGCATTATCTTCAGTCATCTTCTCTCACTTGCTCTCTGTGTTCATCAAACAGTTGTGAAAATAGTGATGTGAGAGACAGTAATCACGCTGAGATTGGCTGTGATGGAATTAACTCGGTGTGATTGTTTACGTTAGTTCGGGCTAAAACAACATCGTCATGCTGTGTGTCTCTCAGTTCTTGTGTACCTGTGAAGGAAAGTGTGGATGTAAACAGCACGCATGGAAGTATATTAGTGAGCAAGACACTCTTTTATTTGAAGTCGATGAAAGAAAAGCACAGAGACTACCCGGAAATTACAATCAAATACTCTTCCTCCGTATTCGGATTCTGAAATGTGTGATACATCTAATTGGACAAATAGAGAAGAACCAGGCGACAAAATTCAAGATGAGGAAAATGATGAAGTATCGTTCCTCTTAAAGGTCCTTAGGGCGAGACGGACGGAGGGGGACAGGACGGGGCGATGTATTCATCTGAAGATTAACGAGCTGCTGATTTGGAGCAGGCGTGGAAGAGGAACTTAGTGCAGCAGGCCTGCCATTAATAGCCAGTAGAGGAAGGGATATTTATGGAGGAGCCTTGGTGCATCCAGCTCTTCTGCACCGTCTACTACTTCTGCCCTTATATGTGTGTCTGAGGGGTCTTGAGCAGGGGTTTTGCCAGGCTACCTCACTACCTCACAAGTACAGAGCAATACATAAAATGATAAATTAATAATAGTGCTATTGGGTGGATCTCACAAAACCTGTCATGAAAATGCGTGTGACTTGAACAATCTTTAGACCATTTTTTCAAGATATATATCTTTTTTTTGCCATATAGTATAATTCTCATTAAAATAATGAAGAAAAACATATTCAGGACTGTATTATGACAACAATAATTGTGTATTTGATATAGTGAAATTTCTGTGTAATTCTGTTCCATTGCCTTTAATTAATACTGATTAAAATGAAGAAATATTTCCTTATGCTGTGCTGACAATTCATACCTAATTTTGTATTTCTGGTACAAAAAAAAATAAAAAAAACTTATAAATCTCTCATTATGCTATTTTATCACTGAATCTTGTATGTCAGCTTGTTTTCTTTTAATCAGCACAGGCTTTATATTTTTACTTTTAAACTGATTGGTCATAGGCCTCATTGATCTGAGCTTACGTACCTCAGTATTTGAATGAAAAAAAAGCATTGTTTGTGGATCATTTACACCATTTTTAATTGATGCATAAGCTTAGATTAATGATCAAGCAGCTCCAAAAAGAAATACGGAACAAATTCAAATTGTCTAATTAAAAGAAAAGAAGTTGATTAAATCAATAAGCCCCAAGAAGCCAAGTTTACAGTCAATGTGTAACAGCTAAGAGGTGTTGTTATGTGCCTAAAACCCCCTTAACTGTGATAAATTCACTGTAAACCACGACTTCACAGGGCTTATTGTTTTTATAAAATGGTTGTTCCACATAAATAGCAAAGTTTCGCAAAATAAAACGAAGCAAATAAAATATAATGGTATTAATAAAAACATTACTCTTCCGCCAAACAATGTAGTTCCTCAGAAACGGTTGAAGTGTGCCGAGCAACAACAGAAACAAAGAGGTTAGAGTAATTTACAACAGCTTCAGTCGCAGCTCCACCAATCAGAGTCAAGGACTGGAATTATCCATTTTATAAAAAAGATTGAATCCATTTAATAATAATGCAGCGTAAGGAAAAAGTATTTTTGGAGACTGATCATTTTTGACCGTGAACATCACAAGTATAACAAGGTGTGAAAATAATCCCAAAGAAGGACAAAAATGACCTGATTACCAGCAACTTTCAATCTAATGTGATAACATTAACTAGCAGTTTCAGGGAAAAGAACATCTTCTCCAGGTCAAAATGACCAGAACACAGCATGAGGGTTAATTTACAGCAGTAAGAATATAATGTGAACAACCAGTCATGACATTTTGCTTTTCATTTTAGGGTAAAATGTGAGTGAACATGATCTACCCCACTGGTCTCAGCTAACACAATATTTATTTTATTTACTTTCCTTTTTGCATCTGATTCTTAATAAAAAAAAAATGGCTGCATTGGCTCTTGAAAAATATTCAGCGTGTGGTGTTGCTGTTTAAATGGAGATTAGTCCATGTGGATAACAGATTTGTGATGCAGATTTCAGAAAAATCTCTTTTAATGAGATGCAGCTGATAACTGTGAATGGGGTGTGCTGGGAGCGTTCTTGGAAACACTGAGGGGTTTTGTGATTGCGTGGTTAAAGATAAACCCAAAAGTGCTCCATCTAAATTAAGACTATTCAGCAGGCTCTGTTTGTGGTATCATATCACTGCCAAAAATCATGTGAGAAATGTACAGAACCTGAAGAATCTGAGAAATGCATAAGCCTCAGGGATACTGTATGTAGACATTATGAACAAAACATCCATAGAAACACACAACTTGGATTCCCAGTGAATGCTAAATGCTAGTCTTTCAGAAACCATAAAACTGTTAATGGTTAAAGGAATGTTATGGGTTGCATACAAGTTAAGCTCTATTGACAGCATCTGTAACCAGAGAAAATTATTTTGATTCATGCCTCTGTTTTAAAATATGAACTTACTATGGAAGCCTATATGGGACAAGGCACTGGACCAAAAAAGAAGTGGAAAAGAAAGAAACTCATAAACATTCTACATGTTCACATGGGACTATAAGTGAGGTAAAATTACCTTTAAGAAACCCATAAATAAGAAGAGAGCTAAATAAAACAAGACAGATATTTTAAGTATAAAGTTAATTAAAGACCAATTTTCATCAAGGTGGTGAAGGCAGGAACAGATGCAGGCCTAAAACACACAGCTGCTACCTTGTAGAAACTTAATCTAGTCTCTTTACTGGGTCACTCTCCAACCCCAGGCTTGAACGAAATCCTCTGAGTTAACACGCAAAATCACACACTGATAGACCATTGAAAAACACACAACATGCGAAGTATGAAGTGCTTACATAGAGTTTAAATATAGCTGTGTTTTTACATCTGTGGCTATGTCGAGGCGGTATTTTTACTGTGATTATTTTAGGTGTCTGCTTGCATTCTTGGGATGGCTTTAAAAGGATTCACCCTGATTGAGTTTTGGCTCATCAAGCGGAGGTGCCAGGTTCACGCGGTTGTGCCGGCTCCCGCTCTGGGTTCAAACAGGCCCACTTCTCCTTTAGGCAGCAGCTGCTAATCTGCACTCTGGAGCTGAAGAGCACATGTTTCTGAGAGGTGCTTTAGCATACAAAGCCAAAGATGACTCTGTTAGCTCGAGATAGGGAATGAAATGGGAAACTCCAAAATCAGCCTTGGGAAGGTTTAGATCCAGAATGGGTGATGCTGTAAATTGAGATGTAAGCCTTTCAGCCACAAATGTCTTAAAGCTTATATAGGTCATAAAGCTTCATTACATCATGCATTTGGGTATATGCATTGTAGGTGTGTCAATGTCATTTGCTGACAATATCTAGTTATCAGCAGACCTTTGGTCAGGATGCGCCATTGCTTCAAAGTCATTATTGGTTACCACTGCACTGATATGTCTCTCCACCTGAACAAACACTGAAGCACTGGAGGGAAACCTAGCCAAGTGTTGCTTACAGCAAAGTTAACTTTCAATTTGTTCAGACTTTTAAATAGTTACTCATTTATTTAAGGTTTTTTTTTTTTTTGTCTGTCACTGTGTTTTGGCCTCTCTTTGTGTTTTGTGTTTTCATGTGTCCCTGTTTTGCTTTTGCCTGTGTCTGTGTTTTTTTTGAAGACAAAACAAAACACAGAAAGAGCCAAAAAAAAATAGACAGACAAAAATCTGTCTATTTTTTTTTGGCTCTTTCTGTGTTTTGTTTTGTCTTCATGGTTTTTGTTTCAACCAGCCTATTATTTTGGATTTGGTCTGTCCCTGTGTTGTTTTGTTTTGTTTTGTTTTGTTTTGTAGTTTGTCTCTTTTCCGTGATTTGTTTTGTGCCTTTATTTTTTGTCTGTTTATATGCTCTGTTGAGTCTCTTTGTTTTTTTCTTGTTTCAGCTGTCTCTGTGTTGTGTTGTGTGTCATATGTCTATGTGTTTTATTTATGTTTGTTGTTTTTGTTTTTGCTACACAATTTTCAGTCGTATTGTGTGACTTTGTGGTTGTGGTCCTATCGTCTTCACAGCTTTGGGAATTGGGTGTGTGCCTCATACATATTGGTAGATTCACAAATAAGACATAAAGAAACATGAAACATAAAGAGATTGTTCACAATATTAACTTATTATTACACAACAGTGAGGCATTCCCAAACACACATTATCTGAACCTTTTCATGCTACTTGTGCATGTGCTTGTGCTGTCTGTCTACTTCACAATCAGAATCCTCTTCCTGCTCGTTCAACACACTCCTAGACCTCCTCCAGTGTTCCCAGTGCACTTCGAGGAGGTTGTGCTACTCAGATGGGAATGACTGATGACAGATATGATCTAATAACCATGGGGAGATGAGGATGTCTGTGCTTTCATCTACATCTTTATTACCATGGCAATAAACCTCTTGAATTTTCCATCAGGCAGGCTCATCTGCTCTACAAAACACGAGAATCAATGATTAGTGTAGCATTTGTCAAATGTGGTTGCATGCCATCTATTTCTGCGCAATAAAAACATTTTCTCATGTTTAGCATCAGGTTGTACTTTAGTGATGGGACTGGCATGCAGTGTAATTGTTAGGCCTCAGGCAGAGGAGACATCACATGTATGGCAGTATAAGTATAAGGGATTAGGTCTGAATTTTTAGTAGGACTGGTTAAGATTCTCACGAATATTACTGTTGTGGCCTCTATATTCTTTATTGACATGCAGGAGAGCAGCTGATGTTCAAATCGAATACAGAGCTATTCTGGGGTTGTGGTAATAGTGCCACACTTAAATCTGGGTTAGCAAGCGTAACGGTCACACCACATACTCTAGCAAATTCCAGAAATCCCTGTTATTGTTTTCAAAACATTTACACATGCCTTTGCAACTAGTAAAGTTGTAAACAATGTGCACATTAAGCACAATGAAGGCTTTGAGATTACAGGGTTCTTAAAGGGACAGCTGACCCAAAAATACAATTTACATTTTTTTTAGTAGGACTGGCTTCAAAAACCCTTTTTCTTTTCTGCAGAATACAAAAGAAGATATTCTGAAGAATTTGTTTTGAACGAAAACCCATTGCTCATTGACTTTCTCAGTACAAAGAAAACACAAAGTGATTTTTGGGTGAACTATCCCTTTCAAAGGGAAGAGATTATTTGACTGACTCACATGTAAAGTGAGCAGCTATGGTTTGTTTTGTTTTTATGTGATATGCAAGGCTGGATTTGTCTGAATTGGAGTACACCTCAATCACAGGCTGGTTAGAAAGAAAAAAAAATCATGCTGTGACAGTCTTTACCAGTGGATGCAATATGCATCAGACATCAGCAAACAGACTGTCTGCAGTCCATGGGTCCTGCCGTCTGGGGTTGAAACTACCTGTCACCTGTTTTTTTGGCACTGAGTTAGCACCTCAAAGACTGCTGGGTAAAAGCATAAAATTACAGCCCTTCTTCACCCTAAAAGGTGGAAAAAAAAACTGACAGATCTGAAGTTCCCTCCCTTATGCTTTTACTGGAACCGCAGATGTTTGGTTACACAACCACAAGTGTTTGTGGTGTAAGCCGAGTCCAGCGATCTCATCTGGTCCAAAAGAGACCGAAGAGCTTTAATAGTCCACTGATCACAGCCAGATGGAGAATCTCAGTTAGACAGGGAGCAGAGCTAAACAGTCTTTCAGAAGTTATAGTTAATGCTAAACAGATTTAGCTTAAGGTGTTTTTGTACGCATTACAAATTATTTGTTTCAAAGAAGCTCTGCTAATCAGTCATGCTCTTTCTGTTTTTCTTTTCACTGTACTTCGCCCTGAAGACTACAGCAGTAAAATCACTATTTAAAAATGTTCCTAGCCTTTTGACTAATGCAAGAGCAACAGGCTCACACTGAGCAGCCACTTTGCTGGTCATCCGTCACAAATTAAACTATTGACCGTCAGCTTTGGCACCACACAAAGCCTCCCTGGTAATATCCTCCCCCTGTGGTGTGCTTTGAACAGAGGGAAGCAACCCTTTGTCCTGCTATTGTTCCCCCACCCTCGGGCTAATTAACTTCATATCAACAAGACCTTTAGAGGATGTAAAATGTTATAAGATGTTATTTACTTACCTTTATGTCATTCCACAACCATGTTGACTGCCATTTGAGTTTTTTTTTTTTTTTTTTTTTTTTTTTATTCAGCAAGAATGCAATAAACTAACATTGGTGACAGTAAAGGTATCCAATGTAAGATATCCCTAATAAACATTAATAATAAAAAGAAATGTTTCTTGCAAATCAACATATTAGAATCATTTCTTAAGAATATTGAAGTCTGTAGTAATGGCTGTTGAAAATTCAGCATTGCATCACAAAAATAGTAAATTATAAATTATAATAATAGTGCACATTATTACCGCTATTACAGTATTTTAAATCAACTAAATGCAGCCTTGGTGAGCATAAGACATTTCTTTCAAAGCATTGAAAACATCACAGACTCCACATCTTTGAATGCTATGTTGTTATTTGTTCTGTGACATGCATCAGCTGTGATCAGATCGCACTAGATCGATTTTCATATCAGGTGTAAACAAGGAATAAGTGAGCACGGAAACGTAAGCACTGGAAATGAATTAGAAGATGGATGTGTGCAAATGACGGCAGCGGAAAAGGTATGAGGATGGAATATGAGTGAGCAGGAAAGGGCAGAGATAACAGTTAGCTCACAGGAAAAAGAGCAAAGGATGACGGGATGAACAGAGCTAATATGACATTAAAATCAGGGAAATTTTACTCTGGCTCTTTCCCATATGGTATAGTGACGTAGAGGCAGAACTTGCACATCTCAAAATAGCTCAGTTGTGAGCAGGCTTTTGTTAGCGTATTCAAAGAGTGTGCCAAAATGTAACACACTTTGCATAAGCTATTAGCCATTCAACTCGTGGTTGCATGCACGCTATTTTTAGATTTCAAAGCTCTGTGAATATATTAATACATCGGATCTGTGAAAGAGAAACACATCTCTCATATATTATGTGTGATTGCATGAAAAGCAGAGATTCATTAATAGATACCCTAAGTATCATTATCCTAAGTGCACTAACTTAAAACAGCCCCTTACGTTTTTCTGTGTAGCTCCATCAATATTTTATCAACCTTCCCAGAGGACACATGGCTTATGTAATCAGGTTTATAATGTACTGTATGTAATGCTAACCATGGTCTTGTCACCATGCCCGAATCTTCACAGCCAGCTTCATCCCAAGCATTATCGTGGGCGATGATTGTCCCCTCGGGGCTTAAATGCTTTACTGGTGTATCTGTGCCAACACATCAGGGACAACACAATCTTTGTGTCATATAACAGCACAGGTGGATCAAACTGGAGCAAGCTTTCATCTGCAATGGTGGAAGCTTTATGTAACCTGTGAGGAACTGCGGCCTTGACTGTGCTATTGTTTCTGCCGGTGTCAGAGCAGCTCTGCCAGAAGGTGGGAGTTTTCCAGAGCAGCTGTTTGGACTCATTTAAAAAGTTGTTGAGACACCTCCTAAATGCGTAATCTGCTGAAACAGTAGGACAACTTTGTTTAGTCTGAGGCTCTGTTTACACCTATGAAAATGCATCTATCTATCTAAATATATCATATAATCCATCTATTTTATCTACATATACTGTATCACTCACTGTGTGCTACTGCATGCTGATATATATTTTGTACAAATTATACTGTATATATTTTGGACACATATAATTATTTTTATTTATTATTTTATTAAATGTATATTATAAACCAGCCACTGTGTCACATGACTTGCCGTAAAGGCATTCTGCTGCTGTTTAAACTACTAATGCAGTTTGGACCCCATTTACAGGTCTATTTAATGCTGAAATCAGATCATGTAGAAGAGGTGCAAATGGAGTACAAAAGTATTTTGCTGTGTAAATGAACAAGGGTCTACAGTCTCACAACATCGCGTTTCCTCGTGGCATCAGCAGCGATGATGAGTGGGCACGCTGAGACTTTCACCTGCTGAGAGGATAATCTTGTTGGTTCCCTCAAGTAAACATCCGCCGTTCGCCACTGTTTCTCTCAGACACACCTCTCCGCACGTCTCTGTTCCTGACAGCTGTCATTCACTCAGCACTCAGTCTCCCTCAGATCCGAGCTGTCGGCTTTCAGAGGTTTGTTTACAGTGGCTCTACAGCTGCCTAAATCTCACAGGTTCCAGTGCTATCTCCACACTGTGTGTTTTCACAGAGGTCTGCCCAAGCACTGTGCCAACAGTTGCATAACCCCAAGGCATTTTCTGCGCAAATGCAGAAGCAAGGCCTGTGTTTCCTCTGGCTGTGTGAGCATAACTGATGTGCATGGGAATTGAAACGTTAGATAATTTCCAGACGTGATTGTTGTCAGGCAGATCAGAGGGATTGAGGTGTTCTGGAAAAGGTTTGGCATGCAAACGGGGAGCGTAGATGAGCAAAGAGGGCACTGACAGTAAAAGGCTCTTAAGCAGAGTGGCTTCATGGTGGAGGTGCTGAGGTGTTTATTTAAATGTCTGAATGTTTAATAAAGAGGATGACAGGGCACATGGCAGAGGCTCGCTGTACAGGGTGAGATGAAAGGGCGTAAATAAAGGTTATGTAAGTTTTAAAAGGAAGTATTTTTTAATCATGCCATGTCAGGACTCAACCTTAAAGATCTCACAGGAAAATATAACTACTTTGTCATATGGCGATTATTTATAAATGCGCACACTGTGAAGTTTATGATAGCAGTTTTTTTAAGCAAGTCCACTGATTAACCTCAATTAAACATCAGTGCTTATGTACATGTAAGCAGATCATACAAAAACATACAAGTGAGATTAAACAAACACAGATTAATTTGCTACAATAAAGATCTACAATAGTTACTAGTTGCGTTTCCATGTAAGATTTGCACAAAACTTTTCTGATATTTTATAAATGTCGATAAAAGACTATTGCAACCATTAACTGATGTTATGCTACTAAAACTTAATTTTTCCCCTCATGATAAGTCATGCCAAAGGATGTTGGTAGGTTTTCGGTATAGCGCAGCCAACGCACTAGCTATTGTTTTTAAATGAAGGAGACATAAGCGTGTATCTTTAGCGAAGCAGCACTGCAGTGATTGTGGCCATGGAGCTGTGATGTGCCTCTAATGTGTGCATTGTCAATAAGGGGTTATCTAAACATTAATGGCAAGGAAAGCCGCTTATACTATTAAAGAATCATCATGTGACTTTTATGTATACCAGGTGACCTGTAAATGAGTGGGGAGAAAAATTGTGAAATATTCCTTTATCGTAAAAATGTTTTTGCAATATGTAGGAGTTTTTAATAAATTGACGTTTAAATGGTAATGGAAAATCTCAAAATCTCCATATATATGAAAATGTATTATATTATGCATTTAATATTTTTTTTTATTCTTTATATTTGTATAATCATTTCATAACATGCTATTTTGCATTAGAAGAGTGTATAAAAAGTCACATTCATGTGTCTGTGTGTGTGTGGTTGAGCCACTCTGTATGTATTCCATTGGTCTTTTATTGTTGTTGTTAAAGTAATCAAATATATGATAAAATAACGGGAACTCCTATCTGAAATTCAACATTTTGACAGCTGAGTTCAAATATAAACTGATTTTTCAGCCAAATTGCATTTGCAGGGGATTGATTGATGAACTACTCTACACTAAGTTCTTCCACCCATTTTCTTCGCCTTTCTGTTTGACTTAGTCTTATCTGAACTGGCCCTGTACAGCCATCTCAAGACCATGACAGGAAGCTCTGGAGACCCACACCCTCTGTGTTAACAAAAGCTCGCTAGACAAAACACAACAGCTGAGTTCCTGTCCACTGCAACTGCCCTGTCATCCTCTCCCACCCAGCCCAGTGCCTCCAGCCAGACGGACACCATCCAAAGACCACAATTATACTTTACGCAAACACTTTTTACTATTTATGTTCAATGTTTTAAACTAGATGATGCAGCCTGGAGCCACACAGTATCTGACTTCTGAAATGTATACAGTGTGCACTGATTTAGGCTACAACATGAGTATATGAAGAGACTTAACAATGTTGCTCTAGGGTATATTGTTCGTTTTATTTGCATTCCAATGATGATGTTTCATTTTGTATCTGTTACACAAGATACGAAGTACACACATGCAAGCTCATGTCTGTAAAAAATCATGAGACTAAATTGCACTAAATGGGGTTTTTCATATTCATTAATATGTGGTTGAGATAACAGGACTTTACTAAAAACACTTCATAGATCAGGCTAGGCCTATAATCATCAGTCTCTGGATGAATTAATGATGGCATTTGTCAAGAATCACAGTTGAGGAGAGCTCATTTGGAGGACAGTAAAAGAGCACCTTCAAACTGAATACTTACACAACTCTACTGAGGTTTTGTTTTAAGTGCAGCCCGGCTTTGAACTGTCAGGCATACTGAGGGATACTCGCTTACACACGTATTCTTCACTTCTTTCCTTCTCTGCTCGTTCTCTCTCTGTCTTTCTCTCCCTTGCCTCCTCTGGTATGCTCACAGATATGAATGCTGAATTTTAAATTATGTTGCTATTACTCCCGACCTATGGTTTTCAGTCATTTTCATTCTATTTGTAAATTTTATGTCATTTTATATTTTAATTGAATGTAATTTCTACTATTTTTTTATATATATATATATTAAATAAGTATATGTATATAAGTACATAATGTTACCAGTGCTCTGGTAATGTTACGTTTTTTTGCTTAACATTACCAAAGCGTAATTTTCCTCTATCTGCGAGGGAGGGTTTAGGGGCCAAAATAAAGGGAGTATAAGAAACATGATGCAACTCCTGACCTCTTCTTTAAGAATCAGTTAAATCACCATAAGTGTAAACAGTTGTTTGACATGAGTTTAAAAGTTAGCTTAGATTTTTGAAATCATAAAAAAGTATTTAACGAAAAATACCAATCATGAAAACCTCTTTTAAACAACCTCACCAGAAGGTGCCCTCTTGATCACCAAGCCATGAAATTTGCCACCAGTTGCATAAGACACACTGAGCTTCATTCAAAACCATACGAATCCTAAAACACAGAATATAAAGAGAAATGTTCCTACAAAATGTTTGATACTAAAAGAATAATTAGTATATTTTATCTTTATCCTTCATATTTTGCAATGTAACCACACATTGCTAGGTATAATTAAACCCAGAATATTACTTCTGAAATTGCTATCAAAGTAAATTTTCCAAAAGGACTGCATTTAAAAGAAGAGAAAGATTTCCTTTGCAACAGGGATGGATAAATTCGCAAGTATGATTGTGTTGTCATATCTTGGCATGTGTGTGTTAAGAAGGGCGGGAGCCACTGTGCTTCTCAGGAAGGGCAGGGAGTGGTGGAGCACTTATCTCGCTCTGCTTCCCCCTCTCACCCAGGCCTATCATCCTCCACCCGCCCGTTCACACCACACGCAACCCTGTCCTCAAACGTTCACACCTTACCACTGCTGCAAGACAACATAGATAAATGCACTGACTTCAAACACATGTTAATCACAATTCGGGCTCTGAGACAGACACTTTTATGGCCGACCATTAAAGGCCTAAACATGAACTCTATGTCATCTAAGAACAGGAGCACAATTGAAAGTGATGATTATAGTGTTGTTTGAAGGACCTCTTTGATTCCGGTGCTACTGCCCATTTCAGGTGATATCCCAGGCATTTTGTGATCTAATCACTCAAAACACATTAGAAGGAAGCCGGAAACACTTGTGGACTACATTGCGTTAGTAGTGTAAATGACTCTCTATTCATCTGTCAATCAGCCACTTCTTAAAAAACTTGGGTGTTAACCTTTGCCAGCTAGTTATGCTTACACAGAAAAACAATCAGCTGATCAAAAGACTTGTCATGAAACATCTCAGATATCTATCTACACGCATGTGACACATAATTCGGATTTAGATAAAATGCATAAATGTAGAAGCATTTTCAAGGTTTAGTCATAGTTGCTGAAAATGTCATGTTTGGTTGGTGCTGATAGCATAGTGGGCAGTGCGCCGACATATGACACCATTGCCTTATGGGCGTTGTGCGATAGGTTGCGATACACTGATCAAATTGATTCTTTTCCTTTCAAAAATTTGAGACTGGTATGAATTTTAAATGTTTAAATGTTCAAGGCTGCATTCATTTGATCAAAAATACAGTAAAACTGTTATTTTGTGAAATAGTATTACCATTTTTTAAATAATTGATTTCTTTTAAATATATTTTATGTACTAATATGTACTAATTTATTTAAAAAACAATGTTACTAGCCCCCAAATTTTGAATGCTAGTGTACATATATAGTCATAAAATGAGAAAATTTGCCCTTATTGAAATCATTTCATAGCTTTGCATTTAAAATATATGTAAACACCAAGTTTAAATGGCATTAAATCTTGGTAAACCAATAGTGACTTCTACTTTAAAACTTGTAACATTTAAATTGACTGCTTTCAGTTATACACAATTATTTGAAATACATATTTGCCTCATTATTCAGAATCATTCATGATCTATTCTGTCATATCTTCTCATGTATCACCATATTGTGTCAACACAACATGTAGCCAATAGAATGAGAAAATATATAAACTTGGTCATTAGAAACATTTATCTCCAAGTCACGGGAACTTTAATTACAGTAAACATCTGCTGTGCATAAACATTTAGTGTTCCAGATTGGTTCTACATTCCCAAATGGCCTTAATGATGGCCTGGAGCACCTTTTATGACTGTAAGCTAGAGTTTTACAAGCATAAGTGGCTCTTTTATGACCCGCAGCAGTGCAGAGACAAGCAGGACGCCCGGTGAAGGGAGTGTTCAGTGCCATGTCCTGACTCAGCGTGTTCTAGGGTGGAGCGAACAGGAAGCCTGCTCTGATTTCTGATCTCCTCCACCAACACTGGCCCTTCAGTCCCACATCACTTACATCACTGGATCAGAAGGAAAGAGGCCCGAACTGGGTCACAGCAGTGTACAGGAAGGGTCAGGAGCGATAGGGGAGTATGGGAACTGCTAACCTCAGTTTGATTCTGATAAACCAGGCACACAAGCTTAACCTCTGCCCTGCTTAAATGAAGTGGAACGGACCATGGGGCACTGGGCATAACGCCAGCCTCCCTCAAAGTAACAGCATCACTGATGCAAAGTGAGCTGTACTTTTATGCAAAGACAAAAAGCACAGCACACCGGTTCATTAAAATTCCCCAGCTCACCTACATGGCTTGTGAAGCAGAGGTTGTCAGGTATAATTCTCAAGTGCTGTTCTCAAACAAATCAAAGCAGACAGTCAGACAGCCAGATCACACCTCTCTCCAAAGCCTCGTGCCCAGCCAAGTTGGATTACTGAGTCTTGATGTTGTTGCCCTGCAAAACACAATATATGAAAGCCTGCAACTGTGTTTTAGATGCTAAATTGTGAATTCTCTTTGTACCGTCTCCTTGTATGAGAACCAAAACAGCAGGTTTTTCCCTGAGCATGGTGCTCAGGCTTTTGTGGAGGTTGTGTTTGCATTTTTCATGATTTGAGACCCAGTTAGAAGCCAATCCCACCTCTGTTATCTCTGAAGCTGGTCTCGTGTGATCTACGTCTGTCGTCCAGAATGCCGAACCAACTAACGTCCAGTGAAGGATTCCTGTTTGAACTGGTCAGCTGGTGTACAGACCCCTCTCTCCCTGTGTTAAAGCTTCATTGTTCCCAGGGAAAACGCTCTTGTGTTAGAACTGGCTGTGCCAGATCCTCTCCAAACACAACAAGCAACTCTGTGGGGCTTCGGGCAAGCCAGCTGTGTTTAAAACTCTGAGCAGTTATGTATCGTGGTGTGTAAAAGAGCAAATTCTGTTTGTGCAGTCTTATTTGATTAATGTTTAATTAAGCGTGAACTTTCAGTCGGTTTGGCTTGTTATGCAAGAACATTTTGTTATTTTTAGTTTTTAGGGGTCAATGACAAGTGAGAACGTCCATGATGAAGAAAAATGTTAGAAAAAAAAATAATACACTAGATATATTATTTATTTTTATTAGATATCTAATAATATACCAGGAACTATATTAAAACATGTGCCAAGTTAGTTGTTCTTAGAAATGTCTGTTTTCAAGTTGGTTTCATGACAAAACTTTTTTTCAAGTTAGTTTAACCGGGTTTTCTTTACACCTTGAATACATCTTAATCTTTTTTACTTCAAAAACTATACATTTTAAAATATATTAAAATATATTTTTAGTTTTTTTATTAAGAATTGTCTGTTGAACTTCATTCTTTTAATTACCTTTCGTTCATTATGGTATCGTCCTGACATTTTTAACTTTATGACAAAACTCTAAAGTCTGAACTTATATTCATTGTAAATCCATTACAATGTAACATTTTTAAATAAGTGCATATAATTATTTTTTGCATTTTTGTAGCAGATGACTCTGAAATGCATAAATAAAAGAAAACACCACAACGTACAAATTAAATATGCACTTTTATATTCAATATGGAGATGCAATAATTGCACTCTTGCAGCACCTTTATCATTTATATAGGTGTTCAGTGACAGTACATAGTACATTCTGTTTGGACGCATGCCTAGAATGCAGCGAGTACAGTTCACGTCATGTTACCTATTTTGCATGTCCTAATGACTCTATAAAGGAGCGACCTTCTATGACTCAACTGTGACGTGCGTCAAATGATTATCAGATTAAAAATGCAACTAGAGACGTTGTCAGGTCATAAACTTTGATAATTAGTCATACAGCAGGTAGTAATGAGGACTCAAAACATGATATTTAGTGTAGTTGTTGATTTATTCAAAATGTACAAATTCTGACACATAAATATGAACATCCCCCAACAAACAAGTACTGAGTGACAAACTGGCACATTTGAATGTGGAACAGTGGATATAAAAAAAATGCTTCACTCGAAGCAATACATTGATTCTTTTTGTAGCATGATAAACTTAACAAAAAAAAATCAGATGCTGCAAGTTCATAGTTTAGAAAAGGGAATTGCTAAAGTGCATTTAAACATCTCTTGTCGTTCAGGGAAGCACACAATGTAGGTTCAGCTAGAAATGACACCAGTAGCCCTCAAACTTGGGAGAACCTACTGCATTGACATGTTGAGTAAACCTCTTGACAGTTAACACATACACTTGTTGAACTACTTTAGTGGTCGACCCTTCTCCAATCTGATTTCAACATTTGTGCATTCCCAAACAAGTGATCCATAAAGCTTATTCTGGTTCCCCTGTCCACCGGGACAACAAACCCCTGGGAACATGATGGTTGGACATTCTGGATAAAACCATTGGAGGACAACACATCACCTGATGTATACATTGGATTTTTTATGATGACTATGGCAGCTTTGGTACTCAATCCTTCCTTTTCAAGACTTTACATGAACGCTAGGGTGCTAGGACACGTGTAACACTTCAGACACAAGGACAAAGACTTTAGGGATAGGTCTTCATCATTTACAAGTTCATGTCCAGTGTTGTCCTTCATGAGAACTCAGTGTACCACAAGACCTGTTGACATTTTGTAACACTTGTACTGTTGTAAAAGTTCCATGTGATCGTCCCACTGCTGCTACAATCCAACAACTAAAGTGGTAAATCAATGAAGTTCTATTGCGGTCTCTGAACTGTATTTATCCAGAACCATTTGACTGATAAAACTCAGCCCGCCGAAACAATAATTCCAGGAGCGCAGGGACACAAACGGCCCATGGCACGTCACCAGCAGAGCCACCATAGAGGCCTACAACCACATCCAGCTCACATCCCATTACCAAACAGTCATCTTTTTCTCTTCTGCTGCCTCATCATCTTTCTCCGCTTGATGATCATGGAGTGGAGACGTTCCAGGCCTTCTTGTAGACCTTCTCCGATGATGGCACAGGCCGGTTGGAGGTGCCAAGGAGTATGGGAGCCGAGTTCGTTAAGTGCCAACATCTGTTCGACTTCACCTAGTGGCAACGCACTGCGCAGGTCCTGCTTGTTAGCCACCACCAACACGGGCACCCCCTGGTTCTCCTGTAGCCGTGTGATCTTATGCAACTCCGTCTTGGCCTCCTCCATGCGTTCTGCATCTACAGAGTCCACTACAAACACGAGGCCGTCGGCACACCGCGTATAGGAGCGCCACAGAGGCCGGAGCTTTTCCTGACCTCCTACATCCCAGAAATGAAAGGTTGCAGTCCGGCTTTTCCCACCAAGAGTCACCTTGATCTTCTCTGTGTTGAAGCCTTTGGTGGGAACCGTGTTCACAAACTCATTAAAGCGTAGCCGGTACAATACGGTAGTCTTACCGGCACAGTCCAAGCCGAGAATAACAATGTGCAGGGCCTGAAAGGACGGCAGGCATGGAAAGAGGGCATGGGGCTCTGATAATCCATTCCCCATCTTGTTCCGCCACTGTGATGAGGATGAAAGTGAACGCGGAGACTCAGGAGACCAGGTGTCGCCGCTGCTACTGCTGATGCTTCACCAAATATTCACAAGGCTTCTCTCGTTCCCCTGAGAAGCTGCTGCTGCTATAACCTGAAACCAAATGAAAAAGAAGATGATGCAATGAGCCCAGCAGTGAAGCACCATGACACACACACTTTTACAGCTCTCTCTTACTTGGATGTTCATTCTAAGTAAGCATGCTTCTCTCTTTGTCATTCTAAAAGGCACACACATTCAGCCTAGCTGGGTGTCATTCAGTTCCACTGATGGGGAATGAAGGATGAAACAGCAGGAAGCCCATTTGCACATGTAGCGCCACAGGGGCACCAGAATTACGCATCGGTAAAAATCCTAGCGCGCAAAGGCTCCTGTTCATCTATTCTTGCCATTTTATTGTTCAACAGTAGTTGCCAGTTGCAAATAGAGGAAAAACGCACAAGCTGGCCAGCGTAAACGGGGAAAACACGAGTCTGTCGCAGATCTCTATGGCCATCTGTAAAAGCGCTTTAGGAGGGGCTCATCTCCATACATAAAGACATGAATTTTGTCATCATTTTCTCCCAACAAGTGATTCAACATGAGATTCATTATTATTTTGTGCGCTAAAATGCTTAACGGGCACCAGAACGCTAAAAATGTATTACCAAAATAATAAGTTGCTCTAAACTAAATTATTACACAGACGAATGCTATTTTTCTACAATTTAAGCGTTGTATGCACCCACGTATGGAAATACAATCTCATTCGGCACCCACCTTATTTAGTGCGATCCCTGCGTTACTCGTTAGATGAAAATGTGTACGACTATTTCCAAAATATTGTTGCCATTCAGATCAGCTGAGCCGACAAGTGTATCCACTCCCTGTAACAGCGCCTGTTTCACTGACTCTACAGCGCGCTGCCGTCCACTTCATTCCAGCTGGGTTGGCCCCGCCCACTGTGTAGAACTACGCGCTGATTGGTTGAATTCAGTGAGCGCGTGTTATTGTCCTTGGAGTTTGATTAGTGAAAAGTCAAGCCCGTTGTCGTTTTGGACACACCTTTTCACCACCTGTTCGTGTCGCTCGAGGCGTTTACAGTTTAAGAGACGCGCTTACAGGTGAGCGTCACTAGGTTATCAGTAGCCTAATTCAGTTCTTTAGCTAGTATCCAAAAAGATGGGTGTGCAAGTTTTGTTTATGTTTTGTTAATGTTTAGTTGGAAACCGATTAAAAGGTTCAGTGAATCATTTAGAGTAAATAACAAACTGATTCAGCCCGTTTTGTTAACGTGTCTGAGCATTTAAATCAAAAGAACCGATTCAAAAGAGTTATTCATTCACGAAACGAATCTCACTGGTTCTGATTCTAACAAATGACTAAAGCAAAGGACCCCAGTAGAAGAGTCTTTAACTTTAAACGAAGTAAAGAAAAGCCAAGTCAAAGTGTGAAAACTAACTGAACTGTTGTGTATTGGAAAGCAAAATGCAATACACATTAGTGAGCCAACGCTGTCAAAGAAAGGGGTTTTAAAGTGTCAGAAGAATTAGCGGCGCTATCAGTACACCATTAGCCCGTGATGGACGTGTTGTCACGCACACCACACATCCATTCACACACTGAACAGCCGTAGACTCCCGTGAACATTCGTCTTGCGTATTCAAACAATCGTTCGTCTGACTCTGAGCTACTTTATAAACTAGTCAATTCAGTATAAATTAGTCTATCATTTAAAAAGATGACACTAGAACCCCATTTTTATGTCTTATGTTATGTGCATATTCAACAAAGTTTAACACAATACTAAACAAGACTACGTTTAAGAAATGCAAACAGGTTTTAATGTTGTATTTCTTTCAATCAAGCCTTTTTGGTAACAGCTTTGCGGTTTTGAAAATCTAAACTTATTTTAAGTAACACATGGTATTTCCATTAGATTAAATCAACCTATAATTTGGATGAGGGATTTCGTGCGTAAAACGTTTTGTTTCACTTGTGCGCCATCTCGTGGTATTTGGAAGAATGGGCTCTGATTATTCACCCTTTACTTAACTCAATTAAGCCCATATTATGCCTGAAACCTTATAAACAGTAACTTAAATAACACACGTACTCTTTTTGCCACTGTTAAGAGACTGACAAACCCCCAAGTCAGATTCCCAGTGAAATGCTCTCAAACAGCAAATGCAATGAGTTTGCATCCTTCTTTTCTGAGAAGATCATCAATATCAGGAAGGCGATTAGCACATCCTTAAGTAATGCAGAGGTCAGACAGAATCGGCCACAATATCAAAAAGATACTATGTCTATTTTTGAAGCAACTGATTGCAAAATTCTGGAAGACATAAAATCGTCAACCTGCTATCTTGACACACTTCCCACATATTTATTTTTTCAAAAGTGTGCTTAACTGCTTAGAAGCAGATCTTTTAGAAGTGGTGAATGCCTCACTTCTTTCTGGGACATTTCCAAACTCCTTAAAAACTGCAGTTGTTAAGCCCCTCCTGAAAAAGGATCTTGATAACACCATTTTGAGCAATTTTAGACCAATATCTAATCTTCCTTTTATAGGCAAAATTATAGAAAAGGTAGTTTTTAATCAGATGAACAAATACTTAAACTCAAATGGATACCTGGACAATTTTCAATCTGGTTTTCGACCACATCACAGCACAGAGACAGCACTCATTAAGATAATAAATTATATTCGCTTAAATTGTGACTCTGGCTAAATATCGGTGCTGGTATTGCTAGATCTCAGTGCTGCGTTTGACACTGTCGATCATAACATACTCCTAGAGAGACTGGAAAACTGAGTCGGGCTTTCTGGGATGGTACTCAAATGGCTCAGTTCATACTTAGAAGGGAGAGGCTATTATGTGAGTCTATGAGAGCATAAGTCTAAGTGGACGTCCATGACATGCGGAGTCCCACAAGGGTCAATTCTTGCACCGCTCTTGTTTAGCCTGTACATGCTCCCACTAAGTCAAATAATGAGAAAGAACCAAATTGCCTATCACAGCTATGCTGATGATACCAGATGAAAGTAAGTGAAAGTGACGTGACATTCAGCCAAGTATGGTGACCCATACTCAGAATTTGTGCTCTGCATTTAACCCATCCAAAGTGCACACACACAGAGCAGTGATAACACACACACTGTGAACACACACCCGGAGCAGTGGGCAGCCATTTATGCTGCGGCGCCCGGGGAGCAGTTGGGGGTTCGATGCCTTGCTCAAGGGCACCCAAGTCGTGGTATTGAAGGTGGAGAGAGAACTGTACATGCACTCCCCACGCCCACAATTCCTGCTGGCCCAGGACTCAAACTCACAACCCTTCGATTGGGAGTCCGACTCTCTAACCATTAGGCCACGACTCCCCTCTAAAGAGATCCAGTGTTCCCGCCCAGTTTCGAACTGGGGACCTTTCGCATGTAAGGCGAACGTGATAACCTCTACACTACGGAAACCTTAATTTCTTAACCTTAATTCCAGATTTACCTAGCCTTATATCCAAATGACTACAGCCCCATTGACTCCCTCTGACAAGGCATTGATGAAATTAATATTTGGATGTGCAAGAACTTTCTTCAGTTAAACAAGAAAAAAAGTCAGTGCATTTGGAAACAAAGATTAATTTTTCAAGGTGAATGCATACATTGAGTCTAGGGGTCAAACAACTAAAAATCAAGTCAGGAATCTTGGTGTGATTCTGGAGACAAACCTTAGTTTCAGTAGTCATGTCAAAGCAGTAGCTAAATCAGAATACTATCATTTAAAAAACATCACAAGAATTAGATGTTTTGTTTCCAGTCAAGACTTGGAGAAACTTGTTCATGCCTTTATCACCAGTAGGGTGAACTATTGTAATGGGCTCCTCACCGGCCTTCCCAAAAAGACCATTAGACAGCTGCAGCTCATCCAGTCCTCAGGTCCTTACACTGGCTTCCAGTTACATTTAGGATTGATTTTGAATGTACTTTTAATCGTGTATATAAGTCACTAAATGACCTAGGACCGAAATATATTGCAGATATGCTCAATGAATATAAGCCTAACAGACCACTCAGATCACTAGGATCGAGTCAGTTAGAAATACCAAGGGTTCACACAAAACATGGGGAGTCTGCCTATAGTTACTATGCCGCCCGCAGTTGGAATCGGCTTCCAAAAGAGATCAGATGTGCTAAAACACTAGTGACATTTAAATCTACACTCAAAACCCATCTGTTTAGCTGTGCATTTATTGAATGAGCACCGTGCAATGTCCGAACTGATTGCATATTTTTACTGTTTTTTTTTTTTTTGTTTTTTTTTATGTAAAAACATTTTCTTTTTTAAAAATTCATTTTAAGTAAGTACATTTCTTTATAATTTTAAAAGTTTTAAAATTGCTTGTTTTATTATTGTTATTATTTTCCTTAATTATTATTTTACTTTAATTTATATAAAGCACTTTGAATTACCATTGTGTACGAAATGTGCTATATAAATAAACTTGCCTTGCCTTGAAACAAACTACAGTCGATACATTTTTATTATTATTATTAGTAGTAGTAGTAGTATTTTTGGCCACAACTCTAACCAGTTAATCATAACCAATCTTGTAAAATTGATTAACCAAAAGTACAAGTATTTGATCCTTCTTTAATGACTTTAATTATGAGTGTATCATGCACTTGACCAGGCCATTTAGTTGCCCACGTACAATGCATCTTCATTGAAAGTCCTCAATACACATTTAACCATCGTTCCAATATTCATTGAGTAATTATATTGAAGATGCATCAGCCTGTGCAGGATGGTTTTAAAATAATGTTACAGCATTGTATCCCGCTACTTCCAATTTGCTTGTACCAAAATAAAGTAAATATTTTCAAATAGTTCATTGGGTGTGATGAAATTTTAACCCTGAAATGTACATTTCTTTAATTATAATCAGTGTGCTTATATGATATGCATAGTGTTCCTGGAAGTATCAGTTGGCACATGATTTTTAGTACAAGGGTATCTTCTCGTATACCAACTCTTGGTCATAGTATTACCATGGTACTTTTGTGGGTCAGTAAAACTACATCACATCTGGAATGTGGTCATTTTTATGTTATTTATTTATAATAAAAAAAAACACATATATATATATATATATATTGTATCTAGGGTGCTCTTGCATTGACTAAGACAAGACATTTATTTTTATGTATTAATTATTTTATTGTATGTTTTGAAATCATGCTTATTGAAATCCAGAGCAGATATATAAATCTGTCGAAACAAATTAAAGAGAAATACACAACTTTTAGATCTGATGTATGTTGAGTATCTTTACATGTTGGACATATGGTATATTTTTAGTATATTAATGGAATAGTCCAATTCCGCTTGTCATGCCTCAGTAACAGCTTTCTGTTTTATCATTCCAGTCAAGTCTATTGACTTTAGGACTTTCAGGATTTCACTAAACCTGCAGTGATTGCACTGCTCTTGCCATGAGGTCACTGTCCCATCGAGAGGCATCCCACCCCAGGAACCAGCCGGTGAAAGTAGGGGGCTCGTGTCCCTGCTTTACCACCACAACAGATGTCTCCTTGTCCCGACCTGATGGGTCCGTCTCAATGTAGGTCTTTGCTGCAAAGGTACAAATACTTATTCAAAAATATGTATGACTACGTTTATTAGTTTACAAAGAGAGCACATCATCATTCATGATTTTACATAACATAATTTAAAAATATGTATTTTGCATGTGAGAATAATGTGGTTTTTTCTAGTATGCTGCTGAACCTGTTACATTTTAAAGGGGTTTCTATTTTATATTCAGATTATAAAGAAACCCATTTTAAGGGATGTGTGCCTGAGACACCTCACCAGATTTTACAGACTCAGTCCTCTCCACCTCATTGGCATCCTTTCCAATCCACACAAACACCTGAGAGATGAAATCAAGGATCAGTTCCACACACTAATCCATGAAAGTCAGGAGATATGTTTGAAGGCTAAAATAAATCTAATTAGAGACACCTGCTGTCTTTTGAATCTTAGAGATAATCTCGGAGGAAGTCATAAAGAAACATCACCTGTTCCCAGACATCCAGTAACATGACGTCATCCTCTGCCAGGTCATCTTGGTTAAACTCACCAGGTACTTCTTCAATCTATAGTTTTAAGATGCATGTTTAGTGTCCAAACAACAGTTTGCCAGTATCTATCAGTATCTGAGCAGTTAACACAGGAAGCCAAGACATATTTTACATTTTAAGCATAGATTCCAATCCAAAATTTGTATTCAAAGCAAAAACTTAATGTGAAACTGAACTGGACTTGGGCTCTCTCTTATCCGGGTCTATAGGATACTCACAATGAACTTTCCACTTTTGTTGGAGCAGGCGAACAGGCGGGGAGGATGTGGTATAGATTTGCTCTCCAACATCTCAGACGTCTGATACTCCATCTTTCCACCCAGAGCTTCCCAGAAGTCCTCTTTCAATGGGCAACAAGTATGTAAAGGTTAAAAGATGTAAATGTCATCAGTAACCCCTGTAACTCCTACCAATGAATTGAATCTATTGCGCATTGGCCATACCTGGCTCGTTTCCTTCAGTAACTGGTTTGGCATTGCACTTAAGTTTCTCACTCATGTACTTTGCCCCTCGTTCCTCTTCCTCACTGGCCCCCTTCCCCTTCCACAAGTACCCATCCCCCTCGGGTAACTTCAGAAGGTAGGCATCATTGCTGTTCAAATTTAATGCTTTAGCATCTACCTGTTAGACCACAAACCAACACACTCAAGGGACATATCTAAATTGAAGTTACACTTAAAAAACAGGTCAGCTTAACCAAAGATGAACACTTTTTTGGACCATCAAGCAGATCTCCACCACCTTGCACTTGATGATCAACCAGTGCTATCCAGAATGACCAGGATTGGTCCAGCTCAGGACTTTTCATGTTTCTGGGCATTGAGTTTATAAACCAGGACTCGCCTCACAAATCCGTGTAATGGTGCCCAGGTTCTTGCGCACTTGAAAGAGACGTGTTGGAGGTACGGGTGCCTGTCCTCCCTTTCTAGAAGTCCCGTTCTTGTACACGATCAGAGGCTTTTCTTTGAAGAGGCTCAGCAAATGAGGTGGTTCCTTTCCTTGAGTCACTCGCACCTGAATGGACATGGGATGGGGAACCATGATAAGACAGCAACTCTAGCCTAGTTGTGTCTTCTTCTAGATTTTCCAGCCAGGGCTGCTGGACATCTTTGAAGCCCTACTTATCTAGTTCATAATGCAGCCCCAGTTACAGTCAGCAAATTAGTATATAGATAAAATTCAAATCCCACTCACCTGAACAGCTTTTCCTCCCAGCGAACGGTCCAGTTCAACGGTGAGAAAGGCTGAAGCTGTCAGTTCATCTATTGTGCTGCTGGATCCTTGCCTGAGGGTGGAAGCATAGAGCGATAAGCCTAATTTGATTCTTTTTGTGTGTGATTTGACTCCCCCTCTGGAAACTTCTATGAGGCGTACCAGGTGTAAATGATTTCTCCTCTGGTGTAGGTATATAAAATGATATAGCAGTCCCCTCCATAGAACTGGCCATATGTCTCTGGGTCAACAGGAACCTTGGTATCACCTGTGGTACTACCACACTCCACCCTCCAAATCTGTGAAACAAGACCAGATTAAGAATATCTATCAATTATATTTACATGTTGGGACAGGTGGATTTCATCCTGTGAAAGATATATAACAATCTATAATTGCTTTGAAATGATGTCCTCTTAGGGTGCTCTCAAACCGAAGTCACTTTTTGGGTCATTACAGTGAATCCATGTGACCCACTGGAACCCAGTTTAGAACGCCAGTATAATTGAACTTATCCAATATCTCTGATCTTTTGTATGCAAATTGTTACCTGTGTTTTTCCAGTGCCATTGTCAACCATGTTGTACTGAGCAGCCATGTGATTAGACTCGTGCAGCTTGGAGGCATTAAACTCTTCTTGCTTAATCTTGGCGATCCGCTCAGTGACATACACTCGGCCAAGACCCTCAGCCTGGTCCTTCTCTTTCCAGGTTTTGAAAAACTGCTTAAAGATGGGCGTCTCTCCACCCTCTGGAAGGACCTGGATCTGTGTGCAGAGACAAAAAGACCTGGGTGACCCAAAGAATACTATACATGTTCCCTGTCTGAAAAAAGTGCTCTAATTTTATCTTTTAGGCATACAACATCTTGGAGCAATCATCTACCCCTGATGTACCCTTAAGGTACTACAAAGAACCTTCCAGTACTGTTCCTGGAGGGTTGACGTCCTGCAGATTTTGGCTCTCTCATTCAAGTGAATGTAATGTAAACAATGCTGCAAAACATATACACAAATCTAATGTTTCTGAACCTGGGTGTTGGCAGGATATCCCATCTGCTTAATGAAGCCCTCAGCTGTTTTCATGGCCTCCTTCCTTTCGTCTGGATTTGCGTTGCGGCCTAGATCATCAAAAAATATAAAGTGAAGGAATCTCAGTAAGATTAGTTCCACAATTACTTAATTTAAAGGATTCAGTTTACCAATACCTTTCCACACAAAGATCATTTTGCTTTTTCCATGGTCCAGAATGAAGCATTCCTCAGACAACAGGTCACTCTGGTTAAACGGATTTTCATCTGACACAAGCGACACTTGCATTTTCCCAGTTGCATCTGATACCTGTTAAGTGCAGTTGAATAATATCCTGTTACATTTACATTGTGCATGTGTCTGTGTGCATGTCTCTATTAGATTTTGCATAAAGATGAATTAAACTGAAGTTTATAGACTCGTCTACCATGTAAAGTTTGGCCATTTTCCTGTTTGACATGTCTGCAACCACATCCTCATTATCGTCACCTTCAGGGATTTCAGGCTTCTCACCGAGAACCTGTGATGTGCAAAGACAAGGTCTGAAAATGTCAAACCTTCCGGCTTAACCGGATATCCCATAGCAAACATTGGTTCAACTGTAAAATTCTTAGTGATGAAAGATACAAATAAGCTCTTTTAAGTACTTCTAGATGCTTAAGATTGTATTCCATGCAAATTCATCCATACTTAAGATGTTTGATGGGCGGTTTTATTTGATACCTCAGTCATTGCTGAAGGCTCATGTCCTTCCTCTATAACCTCCAGCTGGGCTCGTCCGTTCCTCTCGTTGTCTCGGATGCCAGTAGCTACCTGTGCAGCTTTGAGGCGCTCAAACTTGTTGCACTTAGACCCACACCACTGGTAGATCGTCTGTTTCAGAAAGAGGTTTAATTAATTGTGATCCTAGCATGTCTAGCAGACTTCTTAGGAAAACATTGGCCTCTGTTTTGTTCTTGGTAATTATGTCTGTGACACAATTTCTTAAGAAATCTTTTTTACCACCTCTACCTTTGAAAATGTTACCATATAGTTGTTTTTACACTGTCATTGTGGAAAGGTATCAGACAGAAAGTGTCTGTTCTGTTTATTTGACTGTGGTCTGCAAGTTCCTTTGGAGAAGTGAGAAAGCACTCAGCACTAAGTGTGCTGTCAAATACTTTAGTCATTTGGTATTGTCGCGTTTAATCTTCCTGCAAACTGTAACTCATCAGCAAGAGCCTGTTAGCAATTTTAAAAAATGCTTTGTTGTTAGGTGTGAGATGTGGCTCAGCCCTTGTGCTCTCACAACATTTGCTACACTGTATGTTGACTGTCAGTAAATTGACAGGAATCCAAATCAATCAAACCCACCCGAAGTGCATACAGAGAGGAAATTAAATACTCTCAGCACAAGTGAACCAGCCAGTTATTGTTTATGGAAAATGAAGTGTAATACATGAAATTTCTTTAGAGTAATAAAAAACTGTAAGGTTTGAAGGGAGAAAAAGTTTGTAGAGTAATACTCAAAAAATGAATTTGGTAAGTCATTTAGCAATCAAAGGTGATGGTGTTTAAACTGCATAGTATTTTGCAATGCATTTTATTATCTTTAGCTTGAAATTACTTACGTTTCACAAAAGCTATTGATTTCAGAGGACTCAGAATACAGTGCATAAGTTATTATGTGTGTGGATGTCTTTTTATACATCAACAGCTGCGGTTTTCCATTTTCGCTGTGGAAAAGTGCAGTGTAGACATTTTGCTAAATAATTCCATGGATGTTCCATGGGAAGAAAAAAAAAAAGTCTAAACATGCGTTTGGAGCGACATGAGGGTGAATGAGGTTTAAATATCCTATTAAAAAGACTAACACAGTCGCTTGTATGTTTGTTGCAGATCTTACCGCTCCCAGATCAACTATGAAGCAGTCACCATTGTTGAAACTGGCCCAGGCGAGAGGCACTTCTGTGGCCCGGACAGTGCGCCTGCCCTTGATGTGGAAGAGTCGGCGGGCACTAAGATCATTGGTGACCACGTGATGAAACCCTGATGCCACACCTCCGGCCTGAAAAGGTTGGAAAATATTTTTTAAAACGTTCCTGCTCTTTCTTCTGGTTTTTCCATTTATAAACCCGTGAGTCATTTTCATTCTGAGGCCAATTGCAACATTGAGGAGTTGAATGCCCCCAAACACATGCTGTGACACAACATCCCCTCAGACCACGCATGTTTGTGAAAAACATAAGGTCCTATGTACACTAGGAAGGTATTGGAGTAGCAGGTTTTACCTCACCCAGATTGTAAACAAAAAGACTAATCCTACGTTTGCACTGTGAAGTCTAAGAAACATTTTCAGTACAGCAGAAACTGTAAGTCTTTCCATCAGTTTAAACAGTAGCTTTATGTTATCCTAAGATCGGCCTGAAGTAAAGTGAAGAATAATACGCCGTTGTGCGTCAAATTGCCATCAAGAGTAGGTCTAGAGGGTTATAAACTGTCTCAAACCTTATATGTGATCCCGCCTTTGAAGTAGCTGGTGAAGTTGGTGGACTCGAAACCTTGGAGTTCACGGTACTGGACCGGTTTTCCTCCCAGGTAGTCGTCCATCTGAGTGGTAAAGATGACTGCCGCTGTACTTTCATCCTGGGTACATTCCTTACCTGCAAAGAGAGAAAGAAGGATCTTTTAGGTTTTTAGATTCAGGGAACACTCCACTATTTTGAAAATAGGCTCATTTTCCAACTCCCCTAGAGTTAAACAGTTGTGTTTTACACTTTTCGAATCCATTCAACCGATCTCTGGGTCAGGTGGGTCTGGCACTTTTAGCTTAGCTTAGCATAGATCATTGAACCTAAATTAAATTGATTAAATTGAATTCATGCATTTAGCAGACGCTTTTATCCAAAGCGACTTACAGTGCATTCAGGCTATCAATTTTTACCTATCATGTTTTCCCGAGGAATCGAACCCCCAACCTTACACAACTTTTCATCTTCCGTCAGTCTAAGTACACAATGTAACTACAGAAGAGTCAAGTTTTAAATAGGAAAAATATAAGAACTCTTTGGTCATTTTTGAACAGTCTAATCAGATTCAATGATCTATGCTAAGCTAAGCTAAAAGTGCTTCCGTCAGACCCGAAGATCGGCTGGATGGATTAAAAAACGGTAAAACACAACTTTTTAACTCTAGGGGAGTTGGAAAATGAGCCTATTTTCAAAAAAAATTTGGAATGTTCCTTTGTTAAACGATAGTTTTTTTACTCGTACACTTTCAGTTAATCAGCTGCATAAACATTGCATTTGCAAACCACATTGAGCTGTTTGTTTTCACACTAAATGATGACTGATATACAAAGTGTTTATTCACCCAGCATACATTTTTACACTTTAAAGCCTGCTGTGTTAGCTGTTGCATGTGACCATAGATGTGTTGTCGGAGGTAAAAAGCCTGTTCATTTTGAAGTAGTCTTTTTTTAGGGTAAATGACTTGGCAAGAAAGGCACGATGGGCAGAAACATCATTAAGGAATCCATTTGCATTGGAAGTGCTTAATGATTTATAATGGAAGCTGTTGTCTGTGTGTGTTTGTGTGTGTGTGTGTGTGTTTGGTTCTAGTCACAAATACACTCAAGGGCAGATCATCTGTGATATTGACAGTTCTGAAACATCTAATGGAGTAAAGGAAGTGCTTTCTCTCAGCAGAGGAAGGAAACTTTATTAAGTGCACATGGTTTCCGGCAACTAAATGGCTTCTAAAGTTCTGTGATCTTCTTTGAGCAAACTGGTGACATTAACATAACTCTAAAGTCATATTTTTCTTGTAGACTTTGCCATAGAAAATCTTCATGAGCTTCCTGTTTTCTGATCTTTTGCAACCTGACCACAGAAGTTGTTTTTTTTAAATCGCTGTGACAGCTTTTTAGAGCACTATGCCTGAGGCATCGCCAGTAAAAACGGTCAAATTATGCTATTTTAAGAGATTTATTAATCTAGATCTATGTCACATTGAAACTCTGCATCATTTCCTGTTTTATGTTCTGCATCTTTTTTACGTATGTTGGCTGGACCGCATGACTTGTTACTCAGTAAAGCTTTTTTGTTTGCTTGTTTGTTAGAAATTAGCATTAAAATACTATTTTCATTTATGAATTCAGAAATTAAAAACATGCTCATTATACAGAAGGTGAATAAATGAAAGTCCATTATTAACATCAGGTGACCCAGTATACCCATGTCTGAGAATAAACTTTACAACCTTCACGATTAAAAGTGTTATTTTATAGGGGCCATATACTCTGCTTTGCTCCGTCTATCTGCTAGCTTGTTTACAATGAACACATCTGAGTATCAGTCAGTTAATTTGCCCTAGTCTTTCCTCAACCTTTTAAATAGTGACTGCGATTTTTTTAATTTTTTTTATTTTATTTTTTTATTATTATTATTTTTTTTTTTTATAACATTGAAATCATAAACATGCAGTTCTGGAATAGTTTGCGAATACAATTTGACCGTACTAATACCCCATTGAATATATAGGTTCTTGTCAAGCTACTGAGATTAGTCATTTTACTTTTTAAATGCATAGTCACATGTAATATTAAGTAACAGAAAATATTCTACATAGTACATATATAAAAAGTTGATTCGAAAGACCTAAGCTCTTTTATAAATGACAGGAAATGCAATGCTTACCCAGCCAGTAATGCAGATCGTAGAAGCACGAGTCCTTCTGTTTGACCGTGTGGAGCACCAGGTAGGCATCACCTATATAGAAGCTCCCATGTAAGTTTTCAGGCACGGGGGCCAGTTCCAGCTTTTCAATTCTCCATATCTGTAGACCTGGGCGCTTGCCAGCCTGCTCAAACTCTTTGTGGTGAAGCCCCATGACTGAGAGAAGTCGGATGCAGATGTGGTGAGAGACAGACAGTGTACCTCAGTGGTCTGACAGCACTGAATCAATGACAGCCGTGTGCAGATGTCTCCACTGACACTTTACGTGGGCGTGTTCAGTAGTTAAACACATAGAGAGAGAGAGAGGAGAGAGAATAAAAAGTTGAGTAATATATGAGCAGTTGTTTTATTGCATTTCCCAACTGCAGCTCTTATAAAACCATATTAAATATATACTCTGATGAAAATGAAATGAACGGAAAGTGCTCTCTAATGTGATGCACAGAAACTGTTGAGTAGTAATAGTTAAGTGAAGAACATATGACGTGAAGTTTGTTTCCATTTCGAAGGGGAATTGAATAAAAGTACACGAGTAGCTAGTAGTAGATGAGACACCGTCACAGCTCATTTTCATCAGTATTGGAGATTGATCATAAAATAGGTTGAAAAAGTTCAGCTGCAGCTGGAAAAAGGTCATTCAGTGAGATGGGTGGGGTTGAGGTTAAATTAGGTTTGATAGAAAATGTATTTTAAAAAATTAAATAAAAACACAGGAAAAAACAACAATTTAGAGCAGGGTATGTTATATGAAAGGTCTCAGTCTGAACAAGAAACAAGCAGTTAATTCATGTAGTAAATCCTTCACTGACACATGGTTTACCCATGTGACTAAAAGGAAACATTTGCTAGTTTTTAGTGCAGCATCTCTCAGGAAGTCAAGGGTGTGACTGTCGTGTACTGTTTGCTGCCATCAAAGAGTGTCCCTCTGGTCCTTGGCAGTGGATAGTGGTAAACCTGTGTGAACAAATCATCTATTATTTAATAGTACTTTATTCAAAATGGTAAAAAAAAGACACCCAACAGAGCCTCCAACAAGCCAGGTATTTTAATGATAAGGGATAACTCCTTGGTGAGGAGAGAAACGAGCTTTACTTGTCATTTCAAGCCACATTATGTAAATACAGTGGCATGCAAAAGTTTGGGAACCCCTTGCAGAATCTGTGAAAATTTGAATAATTTTAACAAAATAAGAGAGATCATACTAAATGCATGTTGTTTTTTATGTAGTACTGTCCTGAGTAAGATATTTTACATAAAAGATGTTTACATTTAGTCCTCAACACACACAAAAAATAAGAAATAGCTGAAATCATTAAAATAACCCCATTCAAAAGTTTGGGAACCCTTGGTTCTTTGCATATCTGAGCCCTTTCCAGCAGTGACTGTATGATTTTGAGATACATCTTTTCACACTGAAACAAGATGCATTAAGAGCTGGGGGGTGAAAACCAAGATTAGACTTTTGAACACAAAGAAGATGTCCAAATATTTCTTATTTTGTTGAAATATAATTTTTGTAAACAACAGAAAATACTTGTATGTTTCCCAGAAGACAAATTAAGAACAATTTACCTTGATCTTCAAATTCCAAAAGTTTTCACCCCCCAGCTCTTAATGCATCTTGTTTCCTTCTGGAGCATCAGTGAATGTTTGATTCTTTTTAAATAGTTGTGTTTGAGTCCCTCAATTGTCCTCAGTGTAAAAAAAAAGGATCTCAAAATCATACAGTCACTGCGGGAAAGGGTTCAAATATGCAAAGATGCTGGAAAACTGAAGAATCAGGACCTGAAGGATTTTTCTGAAGAACAGTTCTCAGTTTCTGTTCAGAACAAACAAGGGACTCATGCACAACCATCACAAAACAGAAAGACAGCCGAGGATCATCAGGTAACAGCACAAAGTATTAAGAAATAAGGGTTCCCAAACTTTTGAATGGGGTTATTGTAATAATTTCAGCAATTTTTTTCTTCTTGTGGACTATATGCATACATATTTTATGTAAAATATTTTACTCAGGACATTACTACATAAAAAAATTACATGCATTTAGTATGATCTCCCTTATTTTTTGAAAAATATTCACATTTTCACAGATTCTGTAGCATATGAGATGTATATTGAAAAGAAGAAACTCTCTATATACCAAATCAACTTGTCAGTTCAAACTATCACAGACTATTACCCAACAGTATGAACTAAAATATTTTATATATAATGAAACTTTTAGAATCTATAAAAAAAGAATAAATCCTGCACACTATCAGTACTTGTGTTTATACTTTACCTGTTTACTTTATATTTTAAAAAAGTCCAGCTTCAAGTCATGTTTCACATGTCTTAAATCTTAAATAATTTTTAATGAAAGGCCTTATACTTTGCTGAAAAGTATAAACTTTTCGGTTGCACTTTATTTTACAGTACGTGTACTTCCATGTACTTATAGTGTACTTACAGTGTATTTATCTAAGAAAGTTCTGGTAACACAAGGTAACTACATGGGGTAGGGTTAGGTTTAGGGGTAGGTTCAGGGTTAGTACCTAGTTATTACATAGTTATTGAAATTACTATAATAAGTACATAGTTTGTACATGAGAAACAGGACTGTAAAATAAAGTGCTACCAACTTTTCAATCAGATTACATAAGGCATATAGTAGATTGTGGACGATTGTTTTTTTCTTTTCAGCAAAGTTTTCATCTTGTAACCTAGCGGCCTTAGAAATGAGTTTGTCAAATATGAAATAGTACAGACTTTATAGGGTTAAAAGACATTTTAATACTGATATCAGTATGATGGTAATAGCCTTTCATCATTGCACCCAGGTGACACTGTTCTCATGAAATCATTTGGGAAAAATAGTTAAGTAGTGAATTTGTATTGGCTTCTTTTTAGCAACTGGTTCATTTCTAACAAAGGGACCGTTTCAAATGTGTAGACCCACAAGAGTGAGAGAGCTCGATTAAACTGTATTAGTGAATGACTGGAGGAGTTTCTAATGTAAAATGAAACCTTTCCACTGGGATTGAGGGGACTGTGCTGAGGAACGCCTTTTCACTGTTCCTGATCTACTAAACACTTTTAGTAGGTGCAGAGCATGCTATTTAACATTTAAATATAAGATTATATAAATGATAACTAAATGTCTAACAATTTTAGTTTAAAGTTGCATCTGTTGTTGTGTGTATAACCGGATATAGAGTGACTCAAAGAGTGTTGTTTTCTGTATCCGCTTTTCTGTTCAATTTATCAGCTGTTGCAGCAAACAGATATGTCACATGGCCACATTATCTGTGCATTACCCATGAAGCAATTTATGGGTCATTTATGGGAAACGGGAGTGTTATGCACTATACAGTTCATTGCATCATGCACTAAAGATGTCTATTTATTTATGAGATTCTGGTTATTATGTGTTGATAAGATCACATTTGCTTCTGGTAGATGACCAGGTTTTCTCTTTTGGCAGGGACACAGCTGCATTTACACTTATAGCAACAAACAAAACAGGCAGCTTTTGCTTCTGCACACACCTTTTTTTTTTTTTTTGCAGCATTAAGAAACTGAATGCAACAACTTGTCATGAGTTAAACATGACCTTGCATCACACCGTGAAACCAGTAAACAACATGTATTCAAAGGAATTTTCAAAAACACCTAATTACAACTTTAGTCCAGGCAATAGTATCAGTGTTATTGAGTACCACAGAAAATCTTTTCACGCTTATTGCAAAAAGAAGAAATAATTCTAGTTATGCATTTAAAAAGAAATGTCTGGGTGAAGTTTGTGCCAAGTTATGCTTTACACATAGTTATGTTAAACTCCTTTTCTGGTGTTCTTGCATGAATATAGGCAAAGTTACCAGGTTTACATGATACATACATTTACATATTACATATAGCATTGCACAGACAAGACAATAAGTAATTACACAAAATCTCAGGCTGGCTCATATAATGCATATAGTTATGATACTTATGTGTATACAGTACTCCGTTGAGGCATAATCGCCCCTTAGAGTTCAGTTGCCTCCTCACTTGAAGCTCTGTCTCCATGACAACCATCATTTGAGGGATCTGTGCTTTGGACAGATCTGGGTCTCTGTGGATCTGTGAATGATAAAGCAAAGCCCCGTTCCTCCGCTGAAAATTTGATCACGTGCTAGAAACTCAACAGTGCCTTATGCAAATCCTCAGATAATGAAAACTATCACTCAAGGGGCCTGGGAGAATGCTCATGACTGCCTCTTGTGGCAAAACAGACACCGCTGCAAGTCATCTGGGATCAGATAAATAAATCATCAGGTTATGGTTATGAAGGACTGCTCTTCTTTATGTTCACATTTGCATCTAGCGAATGTAGATACACTGGTGGTTCTCTGTAAAAGTGTTCAAGGGCCTATAAACAATCCTGAAGATATGAAAAACCTCTGTTTAAAGAGACGAGCAATTGTAACACAATTATTGCAAGTGACTGTACAAGAATTATGCCTCTTATTGGCAATTCTGTCTCCATGACAACTATTGTGTAATCTGTCTATGCCCTTGATACATGGCTTTGTTGCTAGCTAATAAAAGCATGCTCCCTATTTGAAATGCCATTGTGTAAACTCTAAATAATGGTTACGGTAGGTGTAGGGGTTATGAAATAACACTAATTAGACGGTGGGTTATAATACCCAATTGTACATGATTACTTGCGCATTTCAGTTACAATCAATTCAGAGTTATTTGTGCATTTCAATTGCACATGTTGCTCTAACACTAACTGCTGAGTAGATACGGGTTTCCAGTCTTTCACAATCAGTCAAATACTTTCATAGAGAGAAAAAAAGTGCAGAATAAGTCAATAGTATAAATGCATGTATTTCTAATTACACGTTTATATAATTATTGTAAAACGGTGGTGTTAAATATGTTAAGAAGTGGACTTTTAAAGGTATCTTTTAGTCGAGTGCTTTAGCAAGAGACTCAGGGTCCAGGTTTGCAGCAACATCGCACATGATGTTACATTTCATGTTTTTCAACAAGCGTGGAAGGGATCGTTCAGACAAAAAATGAAAATTCTGTCATTAATTCCTCACCTGCATGTCATTCTGAACCCGTCAGACCTTTGTTCATCTTCAGAACACACATTAAGATATTTTTGATGAAATCCGAGAGCTCTTTTTTTGAGCCTGCATAGACTGCAAGGGTCCTACCACAGTAAAGGCCCAGAAATGACATTGTTAAATTAGTCCATGTGACATCAGTGGTTTAAATGTTATCTTATGAATGTACAAGAATACTTTTTGTGCACAAAGCAAAATAATGACTATTCTTCCATGACAGTCCACCTCTATTATCGAGAGTACCACGACGCACGTGTCAAGGTATTGTAAACTGCGCCTTGTTTACGAGCAGAGGAATGCACACACATCATGGTATGAATTCATTTTTTTGATTGCACACAAAAACATTCTCTTAGCTCCATAAAAATAAGGTTGACCCACTGATGTCACATGATGGACTATTTTAACGTAGTCCTTACTAGGTTTCTGTGCTTTGAATGTGGTAGTTCTCTTGTGGTCTATGAAAGTCAGAAAGCTCTTGCATTTCATCAAAAATATAATTTGTGTCCTGATGAAGGAAGGTTTTACGGGTTTGAAACAACATGAGGGTAGGTAATTGATGACAGAATTTTCATTTCTAGGTGAAGTATCCCTTTAAAGTTTCAGGTTGTTTCCTCTATCAAATAGTTTACTTAGTCTTCTTAAAAAAAATAAATTCAAATGGTCAAATAAGGTGATAAAAAATACATATTATATATATATATATATATATATATATGTATATATATATTCATGCAACAAATGAATATATGTTTTGTTTGGTTTTGTAAGTGTGCATTGTGTGCTTTTATACAAAAATATTAACATTTTTCATCCGTGCAACATTATAATAAATAACTTGAATACATTTATTGAATTTGTAATTCTTTTTCTCACAGTAAAAAAAATAAATAAAAAAAAATGGGCAAATGGGTCAAACCAGGTTTATTTAATGGAAACCAGTCAGCATCATGTTATGTCAGCGTTTATCTAAAGCAGTCCAAACCACTTTTCTCAAAAATCACAAGTGTTACATATAAACATGTACAGGTACATCAAGCCAGCAGTTGTTATGAACTGCATAAATGTTATGAAATAAAATAGACCACCTTTAAGCAAAAATAATCTATGAATCTTTTTTAAACATGATTAAAATGTTTAAAAACGTAAAGTTCCATTTGAGAAATGTTAAAAATGTTAGTAAAGTTCTTTCAATCAAAACGTCACATCTAGTTTATTAAGCAAATGTCTACATTTCTGTGAAATGCGTTTCAGTTCTGAACATGAGGGAATCTGAGTGAATGATCATATCATACTATCTTCCATCATGCAAGCAGCCAGATGCTCTCAGATCCCAGTGATTGTTGTTTTACGTTATTAGTGCTTTATCAGTTTGCATTTAAAGGCAATTCCTCATGGAGAGATTATACAGATTATAACCTGAGAAACTCTGCATTACAAAATAAATAGACTGAAGCATTTTACTTTTCCCAACTTGTGCATCTACACTGATTGGTTTGGGTTAAGATTGATCCGGTCACTGAAATGCAAATTAATATTAGGTTCAAATTGATAGAAATAAATAACCTAAAGCACAGTTGGTCGTCAAATACATCCTTATTCACTTTAGAAAGGTTTTAAATACTATATGCAGTGCTTGAAAACAATGGAACTTCGTCAAAAATGAATTTGTAGTGTACCATTCAGTTTGGCAAAGTGAACTGGAATGAGAACTTCTGAGATCTAGCAATGTTCATATTGCTTGGAGAACACGGACAATAAAGTGCATCATTCGTGAATTGCCTGACATCTAGTGGGTAACTGGCAGAAGTGCAGTAAACACTCAACCAGTTTTGCCGAAACAATGACACATGGAGTGGAGCGGTGAGTGACGGGGGACCGGCTCAGCTCTAGCCTGCCAGAGGAGTATTCAGACTGTACTCATGCAGCGCAGTAGTGTTTCCTCCACAATCCACATACTGGTACATCTCCTGAGACACCTGCTCAGCGTGGCCGAAGTACACAGTAGTGACGGTTATCCTGCAAACCAACAAGCAAGCACATTAACCTGATGTTTTGTAGTCCAGTGTGTTAGGACATATGCTTATTGAATTTATTTATACATTTGCGTATATATTAATTTGTTTACATTATTTATAAATGTATCACTAAATTAAATATTTCCATTCCACTTTAATAGTGTTAAAAACCTGTAAATTTAAAGTAGTTGACCTGTGTGGAACACAAAAGAAGATATTTTGAAGAATGTTGGTAACCAAACAGATGCTACCAGCAACTGTTTGGTTCCCAACATTCTTCAAAATATCTTCTTTTGTATTCAACAGAAGAAAGAAACTTTTTGAACACTTTTGGAAAAACTTAAACTTAATTTTTATTAATGTAAATGCAAACAAGAAGTGTTTTCTTTATTACTTATGTCAATTAGTTTATCAGTGTTTTTGACATAATTTTTTCATTAAAGGTACAGGTTGAAGGACCTGCCACTAGAGAGTGCACTATCAAAACAATAACAATCGTGTGGTTTGATGATGCTAAGACAAAGCGTGGAATGATGGGATTTGTTGTCTTCTACCCAAACGCTGATGGCCATCAATCAGACAGAAAGATTAATCATGGATTTAACGCGAATTCAATGATTTGCGAGAGTGGATTACATACAATGTCAATGCAAAGACGCGATCAGACTATGGATCAGACACGTCCTCGCGTGGGTCTAGAGACGCGATGCCCCACGTTTGGCGTGTATGCCCCATAATACTAATCTTGTTGATCGTAATAATAGCATACGTTTTCTGTAAAGATACGAATCAAAACAACTCAACTGTCGAGTAAAACACAAGCGAGGTCAGCATCTCTTTCTAGTTGAAGTTTGACGCGAAGCTACCGCATTTGTCCACGACACTGTTGTCATGTGTTTTCTACGTCAGTAAAGGCGGTAACAAAGGGTAACTAACATCACTGACAGGCGACTGCACTGCCCCGTGTCACTGTTTAGAATGGGAATTTTCTCATGATTTACAAGTAGTTGAAAACATTAGAGATATTGTTAGTAATCAGCTGGACAAAACAGTGGTTTTTGGGTATTTTACAGCAAAAATCTTACAAATTGTACCTTTAACGTTAAATAGCTGAGTTATGAACTCAACCAGCTACAAGGTGAATCACAACATTACAAACTTAGATCTGAAGCTAAAAAGTATTTGAAAATCCGCCAAAAAAGCAAGACTATGTACTTGACAGCTTTAATGAGGGAAATAACTACAATCCCATGAAGCGGCTTATATAATAAATACTTTAAATTAAATTAAATTAAATTCATATATTAAAACTATTGTTTAATGTTTTTATAGGTGTTCAGTGTGAATATAGAAACCATGTATACTTTTATTGCTCTCTCTTTCTCTCTCTCTATATATAAATATATATGTATGTGTATCTATGTGTGTGTGTGTGTGTATATATATATATATATTGTGTTTGTGTGTGTGTGTGTGTGTGTGTGTGTGTGTATAAATTATGTTAAACACAATTACTGTACATGTAAACATGGGGCTGATGGCTTCAACAAAACCATAAAACACTGATTAACAAACCTGTAGCTTGCAAAGTTTTGCACAATACTTACTGCATCATAACCACAATGTTGTGCACCTTGATGCTCTGCAGGGTACAGTAATCACTGGAAAAAAGAGGAAGTTGAAAAGGTCTGCCAGGAAAAAAATATATATATTTACTATGTCTTATGTTTTCATGCATGATGAAAAGTGTGTAAACTTACTACATATAGCTCATTTCATCCGCAAGGGTGGTGGGCACCATGTAGTCAATCTGACAAGAAAACAGAAGTATTAAAAAAGAATGATCAATGTACATACCTATTTTTAAACGTCTATTTCTAATAAAGCTCTACCTGCTTCATATCCAGAGGGCCAATAGTGGTTATGTTGCTAATGCGGGTTTTTCCAATCACGGTCTTGGAAAACTGCACCTGGGCTGTGATGTTGGCCACGTCCACTGAGTAAAAGTTGTTGTTCGTAATATTCAAGGAGTTCTTTAAAAGAAAGAAAGAGAAATTATCATAATAAACTAAAGGACTTTTGCACAGATTTTTGCCCCGTTTTACATTCTGAAGTTGCCACAAGTTGCCAAACTTTTCTACAATTGTCTGCAAATTTTGGACAGTTGGACAACAATTGTGTAGTGTACAACATGCACAGACTCTGATTTTATAGCTTCAGACTATTAAATATAGCTTATACCTTTTAACACAGTTTTTAGTGTTTGATTTCCCCACTATTACCATTTTAAAAGCTGGCAAATGTGTGATGTCTAGCATTTTAAAATCTGTTCAGTATAGTGTATTCCAGCCTTAAACGACAACAGAATCGCCTTAATTGGGATCTCTTACATTTTCTTCTGAAGCAGATACACTGTTACAGTTTTAAAAACATCACTTATGCCATGTGTGTTTTCAGTGATAACTTACGGTGACATTGAGATACACAATGCGTTTGCTCTGGTCATAGGACACGTAGACAGACTTCACTCCCACATAGTTGACATCAATGGAACGTGGGAAAAGAAAGAAGACAGCCAGGCTGGAGAGCAGCAGGCACACAATGACTGAAGCAGTCACATACAGCTTGCTGTAGGACATTTATAACAGAGATTTAGTCAGAGAGCCCAATCAGTATTCTATATCATAAAACAAATGCAAGCTCTATTATAGTTTCACAAAAAGGATTGATACTATCTGGTTTAACAAAACACATCAGGATAAATATCTTTCAAGGTTTCTTACGTTCTCCTTGGTCTCAGCCTCTGGTCGCTGTATGGGATCAGGGCCACCAGCTGATTTTCTTGGCCTGCATAAACACGTCACATTCTGTCACATGGTGTGCATTTTAGTGAGAGGTGACACTTCAGATCAGGTTACTTTTAAAACATTTCAACATTTAACAGGAACTCTCTAGACAAAGTGTTTTAAACTAAGTTTAGAAATGCACCTCGCGGGATCCTTCCGGTGCCTTGGCATGTGGGGCAGGTGACGCTGTCTCGGCCGGTGAACTCCACGTATGGGAACTGAGACACATCTCCCCCGTTCTTACTGTCATCGGTCTGCATGGGCGATGAGGTCAGGCTGTCCTTGCACTCATCATGACAGGTGTTCTTCGGCAGGTGGGAAAGAGTCTTCCCCATTTTTTACACCTGCTGATAAGAGCAAAGTTTTAATACTGTATGGGTAAAAAAAAAAATCAGGGTTAAGAGCAGAATTACTTAAATTCTGTGCATATAAATACCACCAAAACTATTTGGAACAGAATATATAATAAATAAACAGAACAGAATTTTAATAGAAATAAAACGGAATCTTTAACAAGAGTATGAAATATAATGAAACAGTGAAGAGAGTATCAATCTTTAGAAGAAAACAGAACAGAACTTTTAATGAAGAATCAAACAGAATACAACCTTCTAAGATTCTAAATAGAATCTTAAATGGGGAACTTAGAACAGAATATTTCAAATAGAAAATATTACAATATAATCTTTAGCAGAGAATCAAACACAACAGAATCTTCAATAAAGAATCGAATACAAGAGAAATTCCACGGTGAACTGGACAGAATCCAAATGAACCTTCAACAAGCAACGTTAATCGAAAGGAGTAAAATCTTTCATACAGGAACAGAATAGATTACTATTTAAGAGAGAAATAAATAGAACACAACCTTCATTTAAAACAGACATTTAATAGAGAATCAAATGGGATTGAACATTTAAATCAAACAGGGCCTTTAACGAAGAACTGAATAAAACAGACTCTTCAACACAGAGTGCATTGTGTCACGATCTCAGCTGAGATTCCTTATGAGAAAAAAAGACCGATAAACACTTCATACCGTTACAAGCGTATTAGCATAACCGATTCTTACATAGAATACATGAGGCAATATAACTAAAGAAGATAAACACTGTGTCAGCAAGACATCGCTGTCCAAAATATTAGCCGTCATCACGTTTGGGATTTATGAAAGCTGCTGGACCTAAAGTCACGTGTCGTGTTTATGTTATTGGAGAAAGTGCGAAGTTAAAAAAGACAACATGATAAAGAAGACCATTGGTAGGCCTGGACACACGAGCTCGTACACAAGCATAGCTAATAACCGGTTTGCTAAAAACAAAGCTAAGGTAAAGACGTAAGAGGCTTTTCTGTCGGAACCCGTTCATAAAACAATGCCTAAGATTTAAATGGGTTTGCCTCATACCAAATATGAATATTTATGTAGAGGATTCTTTTGTTACCTGAACGAATCAATGTAAGTGAGCGCTTCGGTGGTCATGCAGTCGTCGTTTATCTTTTGCACTGACATGCGCACTGACACAGAATACTACTACAGCGAAGGCCAAAACTCATGAATATTGATACTTATGATCTTACAGTAAGTCAGCAAGGGCCACTGGACGAACGACGAGTACTGTAATAAAAATGAATGAACAAATCCTTCGCCTTAGATTGCTTGTAGGACCAACACCCTTACGAAATGTAATTTATGGTTAATTTGTGGTTACCACTGTTTAACTATAACCATGTGTGTGTGTGTGTGTGTGTGTGTGTGTGTGTGTGTGTGTGTGTGTGTGGTAAAACCAGTCTAAAATCCCTAGTTAAATAAAACATGTAGTAATGTAAAACAAAAAGGACTATGTTCCCTAATGCCTGCAATAAAAAAATAAAGGTAAAAACTTTGCAAATAATTACTTTGCAAATGAACAAAACTATAATAACGTATGTAACTGCATTTATAGCCTATGTAGATATTTTCATTGGACATGCCTGAATGCAGAATGCAGTCATTTTGTGTGTTTGTGTCTAACACAGTGTCCCCTTACATATGTCCCCTTATATATGGGGAAATAAACCGTACATGTGCAGATACCGGTTTTAATACCTTTATATACATATTTTAAAACACTTAAAAAGATAGGTTAGGTAACATAGCATGCAGTAATTTGTCTGAAAATGATATACATGTAGTAGGCTATAAAGTTAAAATATCTTTTACCAATAAGAATAAACAAAATATTGTTAGGATGAAATCAAATTATTGGCAAAGAATGCTAAAAATTACATTAAAAACAGAAAACCACAAAGTTAAAACGAGTATACAATTTTTTAATTTTTTATTTGGACGGCCTATTAATCAAATTTGATGTTTCATTGTATTATGTCCTGATCTTTTTTTTTGTTGTTGTTATAGACACTTTAGTGACCTATAGGTGTTCAGTGTAGCTCTTTTAGTTTTGTGTTTTGATGGAATTAAATAGACTGTTAAATAATAAGAATTACAGAATTATAGAGTCAGGTGCTAGTAGCATAAACTGCTTAGACTAGTCTTAAAATTAATTAATTAATTATTAATTTATTCTTTCTATTATTTATTTATTTAGGCCTGTTTAGTTTATTCGAGACTGGTCATAAATTTGTAAAGTCAGTAAGCTTCATAAAAAGGTAGATTGGTGTAATTGATTCTAAAAAGTAAGAGTGACTTGAACTAGTTCTTAAGACACAGTCTTAACATGGCTATGTTTTTATACAGCTGGCCCCAGCTCTGTACATTCTGAACGCGCACATTTCCTGCAATGGCTGTACAAATAATTTTTCTTCTGGCACCATCATCCAGTAGGCTATGACCGATAAAGGGCTTCAGGACAGAACCTAAACATTTTCTCCGTGATGAGCAAACACACCTTTACAAGGTCAAATGAATAGACTCGGGAAAGACTAGCAGTCATCAGTGGCTGCAGAAGGCAGTGAGGAGATCCCAATCCCATGATCCGCTCCAGCAGCAGTGATTCCCCATCCTCCCGGCTCCGCTTACGTCTCTGACTCCGCCTCTCCTCTGCCCTGCCTGGAGTCAGAGTCTCAGACGGTGCCCCTCTCCAGAGCAGCGGACGGAGCTCACCACCATTCGCCGCTGCCGCTGCTTTCTGTGCTGACCTGCTGATATAATGGCCTCCGATGGTATGGATGAACGATCCCCGCTGTTGTCAGCACCGAACTCGGGGAATGTCACGCCCACCGCTCCGCCGTACCTGCAGGACCCGAACCCGAGAGGTAAATTACTGTGCATTGTGACTGACGGAGGAGTGCTGAATCATTTAGGGCGTATAGTAGTGGGCGAGGACCTTAGCAGCCTACAGCCCGTTTAATATGAAACATTGTTTGCAGACGACAAGGAATAACAGCTCAGATGATCGTGCCAGGAGAACGGGCCTCAATCTGCCTGATAGTGCCATCGCAGCCTCATCTGATGGGTGCAAAATGTTGCATTCTTTGACAAGGATACTTTGTGTCGAATTTTAAGCTAGTTAGTAGCAAAACAATCGGATTGATCGGTTATTAAACGACGGTCTACTAACACCGGTTCAGTCGGCTGCAGATTTGTTATTTCGAGGTGCTGCATTAAGATCAGGGAGTTGACATTTCGCCTACAAGAAATGTTTTGTCTACATCCATACACATTCATACAAGTTCCTATCATATAGGCCCAGAACACATTATATAGATTCTATCAACATATTAAATATTGTAAGTCATAAAACAATTCTTTATTCCTACATAAGACATACTGCTAATAGTAAACAATAAAGAGGAGACACAAGACGTCAGTTCACTTTGTAGCCTAAATATAAACGTTTTCTGTTTGCACATAGGCTGTGAAGAGTGTGGAGTTTTTATTTTTGAAGGTATGTTTTATATACATTCTTAGTTTGCCACAGTAATGCTGGTGATACTATATTTTAGTCTCATTGTTACATAGAAACAACAGTAAATTATGCATAATTACATGCAACTAATCCTAACCCTATAGTAAGTGTCTGTTGTTAATTATTGTTACTCAGTAATTATTTGTGTAATTACACTGTAATGAGGATACCTTAAAATAAAATGTAACCATAATGTTTTTTTTTCCTCTGGGATTATTAGCAGAACCACCACATACATGCAGGCAGGTCCTCCACACAGCATATCAATCAGTATAGGATTTTCAGTGATTGATCTCCAGGCTTTTACTTAAGTATCCTTCTAATCATGAATAATTGGTTTTGTATTTGATTGCCAGGCTGTAATGAGACAACAAATCTAAGTGATGATGCCAAAAATTTAATAGTTCCACATTTTGCAAGTATGAATAAGTAGAAAAGACCATTTTATGGTATATTGTATTTTACATACTATACTATTTTATATACTATACATTTCATATTTAACAGTAAAACCAGTTTTGTGATTTGAACTGAAGAAATGAGGGCCTTGTGAACTGAACACAGATTTTCAAACCAACTGATAAACAAGACCCCCGAAGACTGTTTAAGGCACATTCATGGACATCAGATTTCCACATTGTCCCACTAAACAAAAAAAATTATAAGCAATAGAGTTTATTTGCAATTTTTTTATTGGCAGATACTGAGAAGAAAAGAGCCAATAAAATACTGACATATAACCTATGTGATATAAGATAATACAATTTAATTATAGCGATTCTGGGATGTGAAACACACTTTTATTAACATCTAATGCATATTTCATTGAAATATTTGAAAACAAAGGAATGACTTGTAAACCCAAATTGACCAAATGCTTCCCTACTAAACAGTCTGTCAACCCATATTTGCTCTTTTGTAAATCTACCCATATTGCACTTCCTGATTAGCAGAAAAAGATTTACATTTTTCCTGTAACGATCAGCTTACACTTCAACTCATTATTCACAATGGCTTTATTACCATGAAGTACCATGACCAGGTGATGTGGACGGCATAAACTATGTACTCTAGCATTATTATCTGGCCTAGTATTTCAAAGCCCTGGATTACCGTTTCTTTGGCTTTTTTTCTTTTTTATTCACCCGCTGAGTCTATGAGAGGGATTAGCTTGGTATGTTGCATTTGCATTTGAAAGCCAACGCTACATTTATTGGAAACACCTGTGTGCAACAAACCTTAAAACCAGTCTGCAAAGTCTTTAACCATGCTCTGTGCTGTTAGACTGAGTAGAACAAAGGCTAAGAAAGCTTTGACCCTGTCTGCATGACATTCACTGAATGGGTTTTATTTTAGTGATATGTGATAAGTCCTCCGAGGTGAAAACCTGCTCTCTCCGCTGGTGATGTCATGTCATTTCTGCAAGCATCTCACAAGATAAACTAATATTAGTTGACTGAAACTCTTGAAGGTCTAGGGATGGACAGGACTGGATCAACGTTGCCTTAGGCCTGGGCAAGTAATCCAATTTTGTTGTCAATTACAATTTTGGCTTGCAAAGATTATTAAGATTTACAGTGATGCACTCGTTTTGTCTTGTTTTATAAGTCGAGCGCACACCTTTCTTTCACAGTCGTGCACATGATCCTGAATATCCATTTTTTCAAACTACATTTTAGTGTTGTGATACAGAATAGTGCTTACATCCAGCCACAAGTGTCATTTCAGTGTAAAATAATGCAATTTTGCACATTATCCATACAGCTGCAGATTATGAATTCAGGGGGGAAACCAGAACACGTATACTGACTTGTGTACACTCTCGTATTCACTATTGTCAATGTATGCTAATCTCTGCTGCACATGGGGTGCACAACCTCTCTCTGATTTTAAACATGATACTGAGACGGACAGAGAGGGACTTGCAACTTGCAACAACAGCTGTCTGCAGGACCCAGGGTTGGGAAAAGGCCTCTCATCTTACAAACAGTGCAGGATGGTGTCAGAGAAATGAGACTTGTGCTGTCCATCTGCCCCTGGAGAGACACTATATGCTATATTAGTTTGTGAGGCATAAGGATATCTGCTTATGAACTGTCAGCATGAACCCCTACTACAATGTACACAACTACCAAGCACATGAGATAGCAGCAACTTCAGACTCTTTTTTTTTTATAATCTACTGAAAACAATACAGAGAAGTGACTTTTGTAACTTAAAGGCTAATAATGTTTGGAGTAATGCACTGTCTCAAAACACTGAATTGCTGGTTTGATCATCCCGACACAGCAACATTAAACTAATGGCGAGACTGTTAATTCAATTATTTTTGACGTTTAGTTTGGTGCTGCTAGATGTGCAGAAATTCACCTTTAAAAAAAAGCACAGTTGCACAGTACTTGTTCATGACAACGCTGATTTTGTGTCATATAAACACAGGGTCAAGCAGGTTCATCTGCACCACACTCTTAAAAATAAAGGTGCTTCACGATGCCATAAAAGAACCCTTTTGCCTGAATGGTTCCATAAAGAACCTTTAACATCTGAAGAACCTTTTTGTTTCACAAAAGGTTCTTTGTGCTAAAAGAAGGTTCTTCATTATATCATAAAAAGCTAAAAAAAAGAGGGTTTTTTTTAAAGAGTCTTTGATTGAATGGTTCTTTGTGGAACCAAAAATGGTTCTTCTGGTACAGCCATATCAAAACAATGTAACTTTATTAATCCCCAAGGGACTTGTTTTTTTTTTTCTTTATTAGGACAATATTGAAACGTTTTACATATGATAAAAATATCTCCGTTCTCAGAATCAAGCATGTGTGTTTGGTGTCCTGCAGCAGCACATAGTGAGATGGATGATCCCTGACAGCTGAGGGAGGTCATGTCACATGTTCAATATGGCTGCAGTATGACTGTGTCGTTGGCCAGTGTGACCTCAGAATAAGTGACAGACAGCAGGAGGAACATGTCTTAATTTCACTGAGAACAAGCAGCGGCTGAGCTCTGAATTTCAGTAACACTGAAGACGAGCAGAGACTCAGTGCAGGGTTTGGCTGATGGCCCAGCTTCTGTGAAATGGATGTGAGGGAGTAATTGAAATTGGATGAGGGAGTAATTGAGTAGGATGCACTTATTGCTCAACACAATGAATCTGCATTTCTGGGTCCGTTGGATGGGACTCAAATCAAGACACATTCATGATAGAAATATATCATATATTAGTAGATTCTAGCTTTAAAGACAAGAATGACGGTCTATATGCAGTTGTACCGTTTGATTAATTTATGAGGTTTTATCATTCAGCAAAATAATATCATTGCTTATTACGCGGCTGTCTGGAATACTTCATTCTGTTGGTACTTCAAAGTAAAATATTTTGTAGAATGACTGCGAAATTGCTATTGTCTATTATTGTTCTGTGGTCTCCTTCTTCTCACGTAATGAAATCATTTGAACTCAAATCAATACTTCATGCCCATTTATTGATGTATTTAAGAAATAGCCTTATAATAATGTGGAATTATACATGGAGTAATGGATCTGAGCTGGTCATTATGGCAAATAAACCTCTTTAGGGTGATAAACCTGATCACCCTGTCTGACTGTACATTAACTTCCCAAACAGTATGTCATTCTTGTTGTATCTTGCACTACTCAACTTAGCTAACATCTGTAACAAACAATACACTCTTTTATTGGTATCTATAGTTCCATGAAAACCCTTTCGCTTCCATGGAATCTTTCCATCGCACAGAAGGTTCTTTATAGTGGAAATGGGTTCTTCACGCTAAGAAAAAAAATGTTCTTTTGAGAACCGTTCACTGAAAGGTTCGCTGGAGAACCAAACATGGCATCACTGCTAAAACCCCTTCTGAAAGCTTTGATTTTAAGAGTGTGGTAGTCATGCAACACTGACAGACTGCATGCTGGTTTGTGTCCCTGTGCAGCTGAATTACCTCCGCCCTACACAGCCATCGCCAGTCCAGATGCAGGTGGAGTTCCTGTCATTAACTGTCGAGTGTGCCAGTCTCTTATAACTCTGGATGGGAAGCTCCATCAGCACGTGGTGAAGTGCACCGTCTGCAATGAGGCCACGGTAAGAGACCCCAACTGTATTAACAGTTGATGCATACTTTATGGTATCATTTTATGGTATTGTAGTATATACAAAAAATTCAATGATGAATGATAATAAAGAACCATTTGGTAAGGCCTATATTTCACTAATCCAGCAAATTCAATAATTTAATTTACATACACTATATCATTCAAAAGTTTAGGGGTCAGTAAGATTTTTTTTTTAAAATAAATTAATAATTCTTTTTAGCAAGGAGGCATTCAATTGAAAAAGAATCAAAGAATCCTGAAAAAAGAAGCAAATCGGCGTGTAAGAATTATTTTTGAAGGATCTTGTGACACTAAAGTCTGTAGTAGAAGTAATGATAATGACCACTCAGCTTTACCATCACAAGAATAAATTACATTTAACAATATATTCAAAACTAAAAGACGTTTTCAACTTTAATAATTTTTCACAATAATTCTATTTTTTATGTATTTTATCAAATAAATGCAGCCTTGGTGAACATAAGACTTCTTCCAAGAACATTGAAATAAAATAAAAACGTTTGAATAGGATTGTAACTAATCTTCATCTCATTTATCATTTATTTGGAACTTGATGGATGTAAAAAAAAAAGAATAATAATAATGTTAAGAAATTAAGTTTCAGATTATGATACAACTAATTCAGAAACAAAGGCTGAAAACAGACTCTCTAAAATGGATTGTTACAACTTTAAATTCTCATTGAATATCATCCATATTTATAGCTGTGTAGCAGCTGATTTATGTACGCGATTGCATATCAGTTCATGAATGCAGCAAGTTATGACAGGTTGACAACCATAAACAGCTAAAACAGCTCTTTAGTCTCTTTTGACATTTCCCCTCTGCTGAGCCTGATGTCTTTGCTGCTTAGATATTCAGATTCAAAAACATTAGAGTCACAGAAGTATTTGCAGCTGTTCACAACACAAGTTTTGAATCTGGGCGAGAATGCAGACTAGACACGAGCTTTAGTGGAGGTGAAGTTTATCAGTGAATAATAGATCAATTTGGTCCACTATAAAGTCCTCCCTGCCTCATAGAGCCTACAAGTAATTGTGTTTGGGATGGATCCACGTACATACCCAGAAGTGTTGTGCGCTCAGGAGGGATGAATTGCAATATAATTGAACTGTCTGCATGAGAAACACCTCACATCAACAGTGGATGCTTCATCTGAACCGCAGTCACCTGATTCACATAACAGCAAAAATCATGATGTTTCCCATCTTGTTTGATTTTAAAGGGCTTCGCACAGCTCTTTTTCAGATTGGTTTAGTGTATATACAGTATGTGTTGCATTACATTAAACCTTCAGCTTGATTCAGATTTCATAAATTCCTATGCAGACCTGACCTCAATAAGATCAATGTATTAAAGGCTTGCTCTGTCTAGAAGCATTAAGCCTGCCAGACTAGTCAAGTCCCTATAATAATATAATTATTACATAAAGAAAAGATTACAGAAAGCAAAGCAGTTAAGCACATTCAGAATCATAAGGGAGATTTAATATATTAAGGCATGCATATTGCATGGTCCCCGTCTGAAACATGATGTGTCTGTTTTTTTGACAGCCTATAAAAAATCCACCAACAGGAAAGAAGTACGTTAGATGTCCTTGCAACTGCCTGCTTATCTGTAAAGACACGTCTAGGAGGATAGGATGCCCTCGGCCCAACTGGTAAGTGTGTAAGACGCATTTCAGAGGGTCAATTAGTCTGCTTGTGTTATGGGATGTGTAAAAGTATTACTGTGGATGTGCATTACCATAAACGGCTCATGTAGTATAATACAGTGTGAATGGTGTCAGTAAGATGTGTTTTTTAAAGAAATTACAATTTTAGCAAAGATACTGCTGCTAGAGGAAGAAAAATCATCTAGTTTCCCTCAGTTTTATTCTGAGGCCTAAACTGAGCTAAAATATGCAATTTGTTCCAGTTGCTGATTCTTATATGGCTAAAAAGATAGTTTGTAATGTAAATCAGTGTGATTTTTATAACAGTATAATAGACTGCTTACCTAAAATGCATGGAAATGTCAGTTGTCATGCTATATCTCACAGTATTCTGTCTTAGATTGTATTTAAATGCTTAGTTTTATGATCAAAGCTGTAGTTTTTATCGTGGTGGCAGAACATATAATGCAATTTAATGCAATGATGATTTTTCAGAAAACAAAAGGATGTATTGATAATCAAGTAAACCTCACTCCAGTGTCCATCTTGAAATATTACTAACAATATAAAAATAATTAAGGATTTTGCCACTTTCAGATGAAAGACAAGTACCACAACCTTTTTTACAATTACACTAAAAGGCCTTTTCTTTTTATATTATTAAGTATAAATTATTAATCAGATGACATACAACATGTAGTAGGTTCTGTACAACAGGGTTTTGATTGTGATAATAATTTAGGGATAGGGTTAGGGTTATCAAACATGATGCATGCTTAATAGCATATTTAATATAATGCTTGGAATATGTAGAAAGTGAAAAACTGAGATTGTTTTGATGGGCCCCCAGCAGACGGATCATCAACCTGAGTCCTGTGATGGTGATCCCAGAGGAGCAGCCCGCCCAGCCAGCTCTGCCCGTCCAGCCCGAGGGCATGCGTGTGGTCTGCGGCCACTGCGGAAACACATTCCTTGTACGCTCACATCTTTATATTCATATTTCATCTCTGACCTACTGTAATATTTCTTCACGTCTCAGTATGTTCAAAGCAGAGAAGATCTGTGAATGCATTTGCACTGCCATTCAAAAGCTGGAGGTCCGTCAGCTCACCAAGGCTGCATTTATTTGAAAAGTAACATTGGGAAGGATTAGTAATATTTCAATAATTGCCTTCTATTTGAATATATTTTAAAATGTTATCCATGGCTGTAATCTCAAAGCATCAATACTCCACTCTTCAGTGTCACATGATCCTTCAGAAATCCTTCTAATATGCAGATTTCCTGCTCAGGAAACATTTCTTATTGTTATCAATATTAAATACAATTGTACCACTCAATATGTTTTTGTGGAAACCGTGATACATTCTTTGATGACGAAAAGGTTCAGAATTATTTGTAACATTCTAAATGTCTTTACTGTAATTTTCAATTGAATGCATCCTTACAGAATAACAGTATTCATTGCTTTCTTTTAGAGAATCTTCCTGACCTCAGACTTTTGTAGGGTAGTGTACATGTGCTGTAGAGTTTTCCTATAGTGTACATGTTCTTAGTGTCCTGTGATGCCCCTGCTGTGTAGGGCAGCGATGATGATGATGATGATGATGATGATGATGAGTGCTCCCAGTCTTCCTCAGGCCTGGCTATTCGCAGCCCCTCTGATCTTTTCAAGGTCCTAAAACACTGCCACCTTCTCTCAGCTGGTGGAACTGACTGAATGACAAACTAACTAGAAATGCATGATTCCAGGGCTCCAGACTGTGAAAAATTAACTAAAATTAAAATGTATTACTTTCATTTACACTGCCTCTCAAAATATTGTGATATAAATATTTCTAATATTGTGATTTGCTTTTCAAAGCAAAAAAAAGAAAAAACGTTTATTATTATTATTTTTATGTTGAAAACATAATAACTGTGAGTATGATTTTTTCAGGATTCTTTGATGAAAAGACCATTCAGAAGAACAGCATTTATCTGAAATAGAAATCTTTTGTAACATGCCTTTACCATCACGTTTGATCGATTCAAAGCATTTTAAGCAACTAATTCACATAACTAATGTTGTCAGTCTATATACTGAATCTTCATTTCATCCACTGACTGTTAATAACTAAAGTAAGAAGCTATGAACTCAATGAACATCTAAGCACTCATCCATAGTAAGCAATTCTGTAATTTGTCAACTTAAAGTCATTTGGCTCCTGTATGTCATTTAGCTGTATATTTTCGTCTGGAGCCCTATGACTCAGATGATCATAACTCCTTGTAGCCTGCAGAGGCAAGATGCAACAAAAAAAAGATTTACATGTTTTTTGTGAGATCTTCTGTTACAATCTTAAAGAATTCTAGTTTTTAACTGCTTTTTGCCTTTGTACAGGGTTAAATCCACTAATTCTCCTAATATAATCCTTTATACATGTCAGTTTATTCACTTAAATTGTCTCCAAAAGATTTGCTAGTTGTTTGAATCATTTATCAGCAACCATTTAAACTAATACTGAATGTTATGCACTGACCGCTGGAATCAAGTTGGGTGTAGATTTGAAAATGATTTGTCGTGCTGTTTGTTTGCTTACTGTACTGTAGACGTAACCTCTTTCTCAACTCTCCTTGTTTTTGCAGTGGATGGAGCTCCGATTCAATACACTGGCCAAGTGCCCGCATTGCAAAAAAATGTGAGTTGGCATCATTTGTCATAATATTTGTGCATCAAAAAAGCGATGTGTGTGTGGCAATGCTCCACCAGTGATGTGCCGTTCTCAGGAGAAATGTCGTAAATCGCAGTGTGTGATGTGCGTTCCTAGCCCCCAGGTCAGGCTTGAGTTTGTAACTGGCCCGTTTGTAGATGTGAAAGTAAATAAACCCTGGCCAGTTCCAGTTAGAGACGGAGGCAATGTGATGCCTGTCTGCCAGTCACCTGAGACAGCGAGCGTATCATGCTGACACACTGAAACACGAGCCCTGCACACTAGTGATGCTGCGAGGGAGAGTTATGACAACAGATGTTGCAGCACAGATGAATGGAGCCGAGTCTCCCAAAGCAAAGCACAGATTTCCACCTGAACGCAGAGCATCGGAAGAGGCACAGAAGGAGATACAAGCAGCTGATTTGTCGTGATTCTAGAAGAATGTTTGAAGATCTCATCACATGAGAGGCATGTGAAGGGTCATGGTAAGACTTAAAAACAGGACCCTCAAACAGGAAAAAGAGCAGACCATGTGACTGAGGGCTCTGTGCTGAACCGAGTGAGATCTCAAAGGCCCGGTACACTGAGAAAAAAAAAAAAACTTTAAACCAACTTTTTTAAAGATGAATACTATTTAAAAAAGTTTTAGTTTTTCTCAAATTATATTTAGTTCTTAAAAAGTCCTCAAAATGTGTATCTTCAAAGAAAGTAAAAACATTTATTATAAAGACTATACTATACTTAATCAGTGTATTTTCTTTGGACTTAAGTCAGAATAGTACTTAATGTAGGTTGACGTTTTTTTGTTTTTACAACTTAAGTTCACAAAAAGCTAAATTAGCTATAATATAAAAGTAGAATTTACACATTTTATATGAAGCTAAAAAAATTCATTAGTCAATGTTTAATTTAGTTTATTTACTATAAATGACGGCAATTTCAAAAGAGCTTAAGGGGACAGTTCACCCAAAAATGAATATTATGTGATCATTGATTCACCCTCAAGTTGTTCAAAACCTGTACGAGTTTCTTTTTCCTGTTGAACTCAAAGGAAGATATTTTGAAGAATACGGGTAAACAAACAGAAAACATAATATGGAAGTCAATGGGGACCTTTTTTATTTCTTCTACAAAATATCTTCTTCGGTGTTCAACAGAAGAAATACTCTGCACTTGAGGATTGAAACAATTTAAGGGTGAGTAAATTATGACAGGATCTTCATTTATGGGTGAACGTTCTTGTTAATGATTATGGTGGTCTATTTTTAAATTAAGCATCGTGTTTCCTGTTTTGTACTAAACAAATAATCCGTCAGTAAAGCAATATGAGGAGTTTTGCTTTTTAGAAACCCAAACAGAACCGGTTTAAACCTGAAATCATTATTTTAAGTTATACCAATATAAAAATGCTCTTTAAATAAATGACACAGTCATTTTACTCTTTCCAGTGTTTGTAGTTTCAGGGCCTCATTTATAAAGCATGCATACGCACAGATTTGATCTTAGACTGTGCGTACGCCAGCGCTCATATTTGTAAAAACTTTGATGTGCAAATGTGCGTAGCATCACGTCAGGATCTGAGCAGATGTACACACTGTTTCTTGTTTGAGTAATGGAAGCTGTTCTTGAAGATCACTGTTCTAAATTAAATTATTTGGCCAATTATTTTTAAACTAAATTTTTCTAACTGCTTTTCCTATGTAGAGTTGAAAGGCAGGCACTGACTAACTCCTGCTATAAAAGCGTTATACCTCTGTACTGAGAGACTGAAACATCAGGTGTGTGGTTAAAGCAGCACTAGCACTAAGCACATCTGCTATCTTCATCTTCAGATCCTCTGTAGGCAGTGCTCTACCCAGAAGACGCTGCTGTGCCTACATTACAGTCGGAATGATCTGCATTTTCATCGGCGTCGGTTTAACGGTGAGTATTATTTAGTATGGTTCATAGTTCATTTTGTTGTGTTCTCTATCATCCAAAATGTTGGGGACAGGAAGTTTTTTCTTGAAAGAAATGAATACTTTTATTCAGCATGGATGCAAACAAATGTTTGGATATTCTATTCAAAATAGTAAATTGAAAAATAAAATGCATCATAGTTTCCACATAAATATTAAGCAGCAGAACAGTTTTCAACACTGATAAATATTAAAGTGATTTCTGAAGGATCATGTGACACTTAGGACTGGAGTAATAATGCTGAAAATTCAGCATCATAAAAAATAAAGGAATAAATTACATTTTAAATATGTATTCAAATATAAATGTTATTTTAAATTTTTAATAATATTTTATAATATTACTGTTTTACTGTATTTTGGTCAAATAAATGCAGCCTTGATGAGCTTAAGAGACTTCTTTCAAAAACCTTAAAAAAAATCTTACATATGTGTATATTTATGTGTGCACTTTATGTATATTTATTTGTGCATATGTTTAAATTAAGATTTTATTATTTAAATGTCACCAAGGCAGTGGAAACTGTATTTTGGATTTAATTTTTTTTTATAGCAGTATAAACGTTTTTTTTTTTCAGTGTATAAAAATATAAATTTTTGTTTATATGAAAATATTATTTTTAATGCGTACATTTTTTCAGAAGAGCAAGTTTAGATAATTGAACATCTAAAAGGTTAAAGCATGTTTCTGTTTAACTTCAGCTTTTCCATCCAATTCATAATACAAAAATTATATAAAAATAAATAGATGATGAAAAAAAAAAAGAAAACTTAAATAAAACATGCAACAAGGAGATAAAAACGTTGCAATATATTATTTAACAGAATCTAAGAATATAAATGATTTATTCATATTGGCTGTCCTTGTACCTGTCATGTAATGACCCCTTATGAAAGTGTGTCCTGGGGGGCAGTTTCACTACATGACAGTATGGATAAAAACAAAAAAGTTTCCTGGATACACAGCAGAAAACGGTATACTTTCCACTGAGATGAAGTCACGGTTTTCTTTAGTAACAGACTTATTTCAGTCCCGCTGGTAATTTACATCAGGGTCAGATGATCATTCTCACAGATTGATTTAAACCATATATTATGTTGCAGTTCCTAAAAAAAGTTACCAACCAACTAACAACTAACACTCAAATTAGCATTTGACAGTTGTTCATTTTGGACTCTGGAAATGAACTATTAAACTCAGTGTGTTTTTTTTACATCATCACATCGCTGTGTTTTTCCTCTCAGGTTGGCACTCAGGACTTCGCCAGGCGTTACCACGCTACTTATGTGTCCTGGGCCTTGGCGTATCTCCTGGGCCTCATCTGTCTGGTACGAGCCTGCTACTGGGGAACGATTAAAGTCAGCTATCCAGAGAACACCTTTGCGTAGACAAAGCGTCCATCCTTCAAGTCCTTAGTGTTTGATTTCTCTTGATTTGAACAGGTTAACTGTTACAAGAACATCAGAATCCAGGGGGTTTGGGTACGTGCAGATGTTTCAGATTGAGTTATTGATTAGCTCTGATGTACCTGTAGCTGATTTGAACCCGCAATATGATGACTTGAGGAATTAAAGTCAAATCAGTGATTCAAAAACTAGACATTAATACAAATATTCCATTCGTGGTACACCTGGATTTGTTTTGGTGGGTGGATATCAAACATATTTTACGTACTGCATTTTTGTTACCAACTTGACCAAAAGAGATGATCTTTTATTTGCCCGTTGCACTACAATTGTTATGCAATTCTTCTGTTGTGTTGCTGCTAGTTACTACAGTCGTTCTGAGCTGAGAGATGTTGTGTGTTCAGAGAGCCTGCCTGTGGCACTGTCTGTCACGTTCAGATATATTTAACTGTTCTTCAAATCCTGTGCCAACATTGTTTTGGTTGTTCGGTGTCCGTTAGGAGATCTCCTGACCCATTTCAGCTGCTCAAACTCATGTGTGCAAGAATCATGTATTTTTGTAGACTGTCCCTGGAGCTTTAAAACAAAAGTCTGGGTTCAGTGCAACTTAAGCTCATTCAACAGTTTTTATGTCATGATATTGATTGTTTAGCAAAAAAATCATTTTGACAATAGAAACAAACAAACAAAAAAGGCACTGATGCAGAGGAAGTGAGTGGGACCAGTTCATAAACATGAAATACTCTGTCCTTCAATAGAATAGCAGCAAGGCATTTAAGCAGCAAGATTTTATATAAATAAATGAAAAATAATCTGATTAGAATGACTACATGTATTTAATAAAAAATACAGTAAGTACAGTAATATTATAAAATATTATTACAATTTCAAATAACTGTATATATTTAAAAATGTAATTTATTCCTGTGAGTCAAAGCTGAATTTTGAGCATCATTACTCCAGTCTTCAGTGTCACACGATCCTTCAGAAATCATATCATGACGATTTGAAAACTTGTTGTGCTGCTTGATATTTTTGTGCATTTTATTTTTTCATATTTCTGTTATGAACAGGAAGTTGAAAACTTTTATTTAGAACAGAATTTGTTTTATCTTAGTCTCATTGGTATTATACTAATATATACTAAATAAATATAATATAATATAATATAAATATAAATACATTTCTACTTTTAAATACTCCAGAATTGGCCCCAGTCACTTCCATTCTAAGATACTCACTGTAACATTGATTTTTGTTGAAAACAAGTTCGCAAATGCTTGATCTTAACTTGTATTGAACCTGAAATATTCCTTTAATTTAACTCACACTTTGATCAGACACTTGGTGAATGGGAAATGACATGTGCATGATTTTAATTGGACTCTTTTATACTCAGAAACAGTGTTTTGTTAGTCTGTTACTGACAGGGCACAGTGGAAGTGTTGCTCTCTGTCCTGTGTGTAGAATGTAAACGCCCCACTGCCACCCGCCTAAGTCTACAACTCTCCACAACCCTGCTAGTATCGCTGTAGCTTACATTTACAGTAGGTCAGTATTTTGTCAAGACAAATGGAGATAACTATACTATCTGAACTTGTTCTGAATGTTATAAGCCAGTGAAGTCCTTGT